>NC_133214.1:4659935-4762435 GCF_958299795.1 Porites lutea
AGAATCACAACATGTACGAGAAAATTTCTTCTTCTAACTTTCGGAAGATTGTAGAGGGTATGTTTGAAATTTATGAGAGGAAACTGGCTGGGAGATAATCTAAATCCCCATCGTTTATTTTCGCCCCTACATAGCCGCATGGATGTAACTTAAAATAAAATTTCCAACTGCCATTGTCTGATGCATTGGCAAGCTATGCCTAATTTGAATACTACTAATCCAATCTACTTATCTATTACGATCTATCATGATCAGTCATAGTTGATGGCTCTTCGTTCGCCGAATTCGACAGTGACTTGTAACCACGCTTCACATTTGCCCGTCGAGACAAGCCCATATATATCAATCACGGTATTTTTAACCTGAGAAATGATTCCAGTTGCGAGACGATTTTTGTCACAGTTCGCGGATTTTTCAATTTTTATTCAAGAAAATACTTCAGATATCGAATGTGATATAGAACTTTATGCTAGGGGAAGATCTAGGAACATTGAGTCCGAAGGCAGTTAGTAGTATTGATTTTTTTAGTAACTTATCTTTTATCCCTTTTGATCCCTTTTTTACGCTTAGGGTTATGTTAAATTCTGATCTGAAATAAGCATAGTTGTTTTTCACAAAAGCAATCAAGTATGAAAAAAAACAAACAAACAAACAACAACGGACAGTGGGGTTGCGGCGCTTTTCAAAAAAAAAAAAAACTCTGAAGCTCAATCACCGCCTTCACGAGCAAGCTCTCCATTTGGGGGATATTGTGAAAAATAGACACTCGAGAGGCACGCGACAGGAGACGCGAAAGCGGGGCGCGAGGGAGAGAAAGGACCCCCTCTCGCGCGGCTCACTTTGCTCGCCCAAATAGGAAAGCTTGCTCGCAGGCTACACTGTCCTCAATCTTAATAGGGACTTTAAGTTCCAACGACGCGGACAGTAACGAGAACATCAAAAAAACAATAGGTTTTATTAGCAAAACAACACCTTGCACGTGCACCACGCTTTTTTGTACATTTCTCTGCCCGTTTTCGCACGATTACGACGTGAACATGACTTATTTCGCGTTTTTATGGAGGACGTAAACAAGCAACGACGAAATTTTATTTCTCTTTCTGTGCTTCGATATGGTGCCTAGGAATTCAACTCCAGGAGGGTTCACCTACATTTGACAAAGTAAGTGGGTAGGAATAACTGCGATAAAGACTGAAAGAACGCAAATTCACTTTTTAAGCGACGTTCTCATTGCCGTCGCGTCGTTTGCGTTTCTGTATTAGAGAGTTTTAGATCCGAGTTTACCGCGAACCTCTAACCGCGGTTTGCCGTTACCCGTTTGCGGTTCAACGTTCAAACATAATTCGATTTAGATTGGTGGTGGATTAAAGAAGTGGATTCTGGTTTATTTTTCTACTTAGAAATAGAAGAAAAATCAATCAGTGAAAACAAAAGAAATTTACGGTAACACTGGGTTATCTAGCAGCAAAGAGCTGTAAATTCTTATATTAGTTCTTCTTGCAATTTTACGGCCGCCATTTTGAACCAGCAGCCATGAATGGCACTTGTTTTCAAGATCCAATAGAATTTATCAAATTTAGCATTTCGCCCGTATTTGTGCCTTTGTTAATGGATAAAGACTTGCTCCACAAGATTTTTGTATCATTACGTGGGATAAAACAAGATTTATACTCTAAAATCTTTCAGGTAAATGACATACGTGAAAATCTATCTCCCCACGTTGAAAACGCACGTCGTAAACCTCAAACGTGACGCGAAAGACTTGTCACGTGACCTCCAGCGGTTAGAGGTTCGCGGTAAACTCGGATCTAAAACTCTCTATTGTGTTCGTTATGACGGCTGAGGATTTCGTTAAATCGAGGGTCTGTTCCATACAATTTACGCTAATTTTGGCCGGGCTAAAGAAAATCGTTCGTTCGTTATACCAAGGACTTCGTTAAATCAAGGTTCCACTGCACATGATTAAACTCTCATACTGAGCTTGGGCCGCCTGTGTCTTGACCGGCTAATAGATTCACTCACTGCTCATGTTGAGCGGTTACGCAGGCTCTTATTGATGAGCAAACAGCTAATTCCTCACCTGTAAATTAGTCTTAGATTTTGTCTCTTTGTAAAAATTTAATCATGTTCACTTATAGAAAATCACACAAGGATTAGTTGACTTTTTTCCCAACTAGTTGACGGGTCAGAAAACTAGACTTGACCGAGCAAAAATTTCTTTGGCCGATCAACGTGTCCGACCATCGCCCGAAAGAAACATTTTGAGCCTTGAGGTTTACAGTGAAGGCATATGCGATAGGATAGGTAGTATGCTGATTTTTACATTTGAGAGCTTGAGATTTGAGGACGAGAACGAGTACAAGTACGAGATTTAACTTCAAGTTTTGGCGCGTGTTCTAAAAAAAAAAGACACCCCCGGAAAGCTTCATTTAACTTTTTTTCAGCAAAAAAGTTAGTATGGTTATTTATACTGAAGGAGGTTAAGCCCTCTCCCGATAGCAAAATGATAAAACTTCTTACATTTGATAACTTGTTTTCGCCACTACAACATTCTCGCTAATACTCGTAGAAGAATGACTACGGCTATCACGTTTTCCCGCCTAATTGACGCTGGTTCACGCGCGTGCACTACTTAGTACTGAGAAAATCTCGTTCGTAATCAAATCTAAAGCTCTCTATTATTGGAATTAATCGAGAAACTGAGCCGTGATGTTTTAATACACACTCAATTTCTTGATAGTTACACGCCATGTGTAAAAGGAACTCCTCAGCATAAATAATTAGAAAAACTGAACATTGCAAAACGGACTGGACTGCTGTAACACGATGTCATAAATCATGGACTTACCGCTATTATCGCACTGGGAGCAATGAATGAGATCTTCTGGTGACCCCTTTTTGTTTGATTCGGCACCTTTTAGGCAGATACCACACAAGGCATTGGGTCGTTTTGGTGGCTGCAGATTGAATTAATTGATCATCATTAGAAAAAGGCCAGAATCAGGTGTCTGTGTAACTGCAAAGAAATCTAAGGCCGCTTTCCAATCAACAAATATTCCGGGTAGAAATTTCGGAAATTTCACGTGTCCAATGGAACGGTATATTCCGGTTGCAGAGACCTGACCCAAGCCACCGCTCGTTTAGTTGCTGAACGCGTTTAGTTACGGTCAAAGTGGACCAACTTCAAAGCTGGTCCTACATGTAAATATTCCGGTCGCACCGACCCTAAATAGTCCATTCCATTTGATTTCAGACAGAGGCTTCGTTCCGGAATTTCGGGCTGAATGGAAACGCCCTAATAATTTGCACTCCTCTTAAAACTCCCTTAGAGCGTGTAATAACATCTCTCTGTGCTGCTTCCTGACATGTCCTACTGTCAGTTTGCTGCCCTTGATATTACTGTAGTGGGTTCCAGCTTCACATACCCCACTTTCTTATGTTTTCTTTATTAATTTTGTTCAATAATATTATTAAAATACTTTACGCTATTTATGACTGTTGTATAAAGTATTTTAAGACAAGATGATGACCCGATTTTGTGGTATCCAATTTAGTCACAACCTTTGTAAAAAAAAAAAAAACACTTGCAAAAGCTTTAATAAAATTGACTCCAGTTGGCTATTTACATGTATAAGAGTGGCTGTCAATCTTGCAACAACTGAGAAACAAATCAACCTAGGCCAGGCGAGTGCACTTTCAAGACCTCTGGATTGTGTGAGCTGACCATTTAGCCACACTGCCTCCGTCTACCTACTGTACATGAATTGCTCTACTCTCTACCGGAAAAATGCACAATGTAGTTTTTATTATCAAGTGTAGATACATGTATTCACTTACTTTATATTTTCCAGGCGTTTTCTTTGTTGGAGGTTCTTCTATCTCTTCATCTGAACTCTCTGCATCAGATTCATCTGCTGTAGACTCCTAGTTAATAAGAAAAATGTATTACCCTTATTTATTATTATCATCATTATTATAAATATTACAACTGTATCATCATCATCATTCATTCATTATACATGTAGCACACACTACAAAGGCTACGTTCCTCTTTGGCTCTCGGGGGAAAAGGTTCACCTCTGACAATATCTGGCTGCTTATTTCTCAGTTATAACCGGTTGAGATGATCAACCCTGGGCCTAATCCCATTCTTAAAGGGCCACGGGACTGAGTTAAATTAGGACTGTTTCTTAACCCATTAACCCTCTAGGTCTCAAGAGTGACCAACATCAATTTTCTCCTAACAACATCAGCAGATCATCAAGAGTAAAGTTTATAAGGATTACTAAATTAGGAGAAGCCTTTGATCTTTTAACAAATTCTCTCAACTAATCTTAAAAAAAATGTATGGAGATCAGTCTGGAGAATTTGTATGTGGATCTGGCTTGATAAAGGATTGATTACCAGCCCCTGTTCGAGAAAACGAGCCTGTACTCATCCCCCGAAAGAGCGGCTGGATCAAAGATGGACACAGGGCCTAGACGCATACAAGTGTAGATGTGCATATGAAGATTTTCCAGACTGATCTACAAGCTGAGAGAATTTGTTAAAACTATCAAAACATTTCTTCCCTGGTGATTATATAATGATTACTTCTCATAACCTTTTCTTTTGATTATGCACTGATACTGTTAAGAGAAAATTCATGTTTGTCACCCTTGAGTCTAAGGGGTTAACAGTAAATCCAGCCAGCAAGGAGGAGTACAAATTGATGCTGGCATAGCCTATTAACTCTTTCACTCCTAGAACATGTAAGGTCATCCTTAAGTTGTAAATCTAAGGATTCATGTGAAAGCTACAGAGCAATACTTTTTCAATATTATGCTGTGCAAGGTGGTTCTAACTTTTGATTCTGAGTATGAAATCCTATGGTGTGACCATTCAAATGAAAGCTACTGAGCAGTACTTTCCTGTGGTACTGTTTATTATGCTGTTTAAGGTGTTTCGATACAGTTTTTCAGAGGCAATACCGATATTTTTCAATCGCCTTAAAAGTGATTTTTTCCTTGTCCGATCGCTATAAAATTTTTACCAGTAATTGGCTATGGATTGAAATATGTGAAAATGAAGTTTTAAATAAAATCGATATTACTATGACAACAATAAACAAAAAACTTTGAAATTGATTAAAGCCAAATTTTGTGTGATCTAGACCTGCTACTGAAAATCCAACACTAGGAACTTAAAGTTTGGTGTTTAGCAAACAATATCCGTAAGAAGTAAAAAATTATGTATGTTTGAATTCGACTAAAACGAAAAAATATTTCAAACCTTAAACTTTCAATAGCCGTGATAGGTTATTTAATAAAAACGTTATAAATGACTCAAATTATTCTTAAGTAGCATAAGAATAATGCTTAATATCATATTTTGATGCTAGGAAATTTTGGTGCACTTTCGTTCATGCGATCTTGAAATCTAACCCGTTTTCTCACCACCTGTATAAGTGTAACTTCATTCAGAATTTGGACTTTTAGCGCTTTCTTGTATATCTCCAAAACGACTCGAACGAATTTTTTTAAAATCTCTTCACATAATCTTCATAATGTATATAAAAATGTCTGAAACTTTCATTAAGATTGATTCACTGCAGCACCTTGAAATTTCAGGACAAACTTATCCTACGAACCGGACAAAAATCTGCGTTACAACATTCACTGTTTTGACGTTATGCTAATTTTTCCAAAATAATACGGACTATACATACCTCCATGACAAGTACATTTTAGTTTGAATTTATCGCATCTTTTGAATGTAAAACATTGACAATACTCACACTGAAATGTACTAGTCATGGATATATGTATTGTCCGCATTAATTTGGAAAAATTAGCATAACGTCAAAACAGTGAATATGAATATAATATAGTGAATGAACAGGTTCTAACTTTTGAGTCTGTGGATGAAATCCTATGGTGTGACCATTCAAATGAAAGCTACTGAGCAGTACTTTCCTGTGGTACTGTTTATTATGCTGTACAAGGTGGTTCTAACTTTTGAGTCTGTGGATGAAATCCTTTGGTGTGACCATTCATAAGAAACGTCTTTAGCAGAACTTTTGCACAGTGCAATTTATTTTCTTAGGATCTCACAAAAAGAAACTTTGTGAATTTTTTTTAACTTTTGCTACTATCTGGAGGCTATGTGTGCGGTGTTGCTTCCCAAAAGCATTACATAGGCCAAGTGCACCGTTTCGGTGCACTAGTGCACCGAATTCAGTGCACTAGTGCACCGAATTTTTAACCTTTGGCCGATGCTGTTTAATCAGCTTCCAGACGATGTGATTTTACGCATTTTTAATTTTATTTCGCTTCATCTCATTCGAAGAACCATTTCTCTTGTTTGCAAAAAAAGTGGAACAGGAGATTCGTCGCTTGTGTGGAGATTACTGGGCTCGACCAGGAGTCATGCGCAAGCCTTACGGTCCTCTACTTGAATAGCGTCTGATTACGTTCGCCTTTTTGAGTAAAGCCAGCAGGACGTGTCGCTCCTCAAAGTTTTGGTGCGGTGTTTGAAAACAGTACTTAAGCGCTTTCTATTGATCTCTAATTTTTCAGAGACCTTGCTTTTCAAGCGTTTGCTACTGACTTTTTCCCCGCAAATAAATGAAAGACTTACTTGAGTAGCAGTAAGATCATCATTCGATCGCTTTCGTTTCATATTAGTCGCCTGAGCCGCTGCTGTGGCATCTTGCAAAATGGATGATGCTATCAGAAGTCCTTCCTTATTTTCTGGTGATTTCACATAGCCACATTGTTGCAATGACTGCCTCGTTGTGGGGCTTTCGATGAGAGAAGAGACGACAACAATTTTTTGTCTTGTAATACGTGGGAGGATGGCTTTTGCGGTGTCAATGGCTCGTTTTGGCGCTGTTCTGTTAGGAAATGCTTGTCGTACTGCGTTGGGAGAAGGAACAGGAACACTCTTGGACAATGGCGTTTCTTTTTCGGCCTTTTGTCTAGCTCGCTGCCGTGCTTTGTAAAGACGCCAATTTGGTTTTCGTGCTTCGCCTTCGTCTCGGTCCTCTTCCGCTACACGTGCCCTTTTTAATCTTCGTTGCTCCTTTCTTTTGGCTAGAATTCTATCTTTGTTGTTTGAGTAGAATCGTGCATTTCTTTCTTTCTTTTTTTGTTTTTTCCTTTCAAGCGATTCACGTAAGCGCTCAGCTCCAGTTTTTCCCATTTTAAGAACAAGACAACGTGTCGAAAACGTGTTGTACGAAATGGTGAACTATCAAAGTGCACCGAAATACTGGAAGTGCACCGAAGTGCACTGTTTCGGTGCACTAGTGCACCAAAACAGTGCACTGTTAACAGTATTTTAGTGCACCAGGTGCACTGAAATACTAATAACAGTGCACTTTGGTGCACTAGTGCACCGAACAAGTGCACTTCGGTGCACAAATGCACCGAGTCCAGTACAGTGCACTGTTAAACGTCTCGGGATGGCTGTCTTGGACATGCCGTTCACGCAGAGTAAAATACCCTCGTTTTGTACAGTGAGGAAAAAAAATTAGGTAAATGGCTTACAGAAAAAATATATTCTTCTGTTATTGTGCATCTTGAAAAGATATTTTCTTGCGTGACAACGAGTAAACAATATCCAGCGCGAAGGATTTTGTAGCAAGCATTCGTTTCAGTGTTCGCCACGTTGGACAACGGTACGTCATCATTTTCATGCTGATAACATGTCAAAGAATTTTCGTAAGCTGCTGGAAATAATGGAAAACAAGAGTTTGTTTTATGTGCAAGTCGTGCTGAGCAAAAAACCGGCCAAAGTTTGGCTATAAGTAGCTCGGAGCACAACATTTTATTTCGGTGTGGTAAATGTAACGTTTGAGAGGTCAACACACAAGTGAATTTGCGTTTTTAATTTGGAATTATGCTATTTCTACCAGTCCATAAATGCCACTAAGATTTAGTAAACATTACAATTATACTAGTATTGTAATATCCAAAAAATTGGTTGGAGCGTTAGTTCATAGAAAGTATCCCGATTCAGTCGAATTTTGAGGTGTAAACGAACACCGTACACATAGCCAGGAGTGAGAGGGTTATAACTTTAAAGGAGGTGTGTCACGGCAGTCCAGTTCATTTTGTTTAATTCTGCTAATTACTCGCCTTCAATCGCTATGGAACTTAAAGTAAGCAAAGAAATTACATGTAAATGACAAAATCAGATATCCGAGACAAACAAATATGTCTCCTAAGCATTATTTTTGAAGTTGCAAGCAGCAGGGATCAACTTTGAAAAACTGTTAGGCTGAACAATTTTCAAAAACCCTAATTTCAATCCGTTTCAATCTTCTTCAGTTTTGCCCATCCGTGCCATCTGTTGTTTCTGTTATGTTATTTTAACCTTCCTTTAAAGTTTCAAGCGGTTATTTTTATGTTTCTGTTAATTTAACAGACATTTTATAATTTCCTAATTTGGCTGAATTTCGTGTTTTAAGGGAGGAAAAAGGCAACGTACCGGCAAAGAAATACCATCTGATTCTTCTGAGTCCTGTTTTTGTGGTGGAACGTATGGTGCAGGAGGCATTGGCGGCTTTGGCATTTCCATGACTGTGCCAAGAGGGAAATTTTTCAGTTCTTCCGAGTTATACCTTGATTTCAACAAAGAAAGAAAAGTCATATTAACTTGATAATAATAATAAGTAATGGTAACAGGACGCGATTGTCCGATTTATTTAATCACGAGTATGATGATGATAATAATAATAATCATAACTATAACAAAATTGTCAAATCTGATTGGCTATCAACTGCCCTGATTTCAGCCTTAATTGGACAGTTTAATAGGACAGTACGCGTCATGCCTTAGTAATTGGACAGTACCCGCCATCACGCGCACGCTTAAATGGCTTTTTTTTTTCACTGCTAGCAAAACAAAATTTCGAATTTCTTGTGTTTTGATTTAAAAAATAGCCTATTATATCACAAATTTTGTTACAGTTATGATTAATTAGTAACAGAACTTCGTGTCGTCCAATTCAGTCTGTAATCATACTCGTGATTAAACAAATCGGATCACTTGTATGATTACAGACCGAATTGGACTCCACTCAGTCCTGTTACCATTACTAATAACAACAATAATAATAAATAAATAAATAAAAATATTCATATAGCACCTACACTTTTCAGTGCTTAGTGCTTTACAATGCTTTAAAAGGTCCAGATAAAAAAATAAAAATCTTAGAATCATTTACATATAATCCTTACGTCGTAGTCACAAAAATGCAAGATAAAAGAAAGGATTTAAATTTATTTAAATCATCGATTGATCTAATATCTAATATCAAAATTTATGCCAAACAGTGCTGACAATGAGCAATTAAATTTTGTGTTTTTGAAGATGGCTGCTGCAAATTTTAAAATTTACCCTTTGAAGTATTCTTGGAACTGCCCTGGCAGGAGAGCCACTGGGTACAGACTTGGTTTAGTGCATTGCTTTGGTAACCTTGCTGTCTTGTTCAAAGGAACATGAATAATCTGTAATGACAGGACAATCCTTTCACATGTAGGCAAATAGCAAGGCAAATAAATACCATAATATTCCTTTAATTGCCATTTTGAGTAGTGCTCCATGTAATGTTACAGGCCAAAATTATTATGTTCAGGTTAAAATTATTTAACCTAGGTTGATTCTCTATTTTCTTTGTCTCTTATCCCTAATTATTCATGAATTAGGGCTAGGAAACAAGGAAACTGAGAATCAACCTAGGTTAAATCAAAATTAACTTGAAATCAAATTTGACCTGTAACATAAATGTACATGTACAAGCCTGAAGGTCTTCTTCTTTGCACGAACTGCACAAGCTATGCACCAGCTTTTCGACAGTTTGCACACTTTGGATTTCCATCGACAGAGAAGTTCTTTGTCTGCCTTTCCTGCTCGAAGTGGAATTTGAAAATGATGGTTTTTAGGGAGAGGGGAAAACCGGAGTACATGTAACTGGAGAAAAATCTCTTGGAGCAAAGGAGAGAATCAAGAACAAACTCAACCCAAACATGGCGTTGATGCCGGGATTTGAAACCGGGCCACATTGGTGGGAGGGGAAGGGCTCTCACCAATGCACCATCCCTGCTCCATACTAAACAATTGTTCGATGAGGTTTTCCTGATAATATGCGGAATAATCAAGGTCGAGGTAAGTGTTATCAGCCCAGCTGAAGGCTGAGGCTGATAACACTTACCGAGACCTTGATTATTTAGGATAACACGAAAACCGAATCTAATTTGCAAGCGTGTGTTTGTCATTATTTTCTTCAAAACAATGTGTAACATACAATGTATAACAATGTATAATATACATTGTTTTGAAGAAAATAATGACAAACACATGCTTGCAAGGAACCTGAATTGATATTGTTATAGGAAATCATGCATTGCGCGCCCAAGAAACAGATTAATCAGTTATCTGCAAGCAGATAACTAACTAATCTGTTGGCTGCGCTGATTTCCAAAATCAGTTGTAGGCTCTTAGCTAATGAGAAGATAGTGACAGTGATAGTGATAGTGATAGTACAGACCATGGAAACTTGTTGTTGATATGTTTTTGACATCTATTTCCATTGAAGTTTCTCGCAAAATTGGATGCAGGAGAAGGAAAAAAACAAATTGTGCCACCATCATGTCATTTCCATGGTTAGTACACTTTTATCAAGCACTGCTCTCAACCAAACAGCATGTGAGAAATCACTCAGTTATGGTAAAAACATACTTTGAACTGGGCTATGGACAGGTACTATGGCAAAATAAGATTGACAGGAGAGGAAAGCAATGTTATGTTGAAATTCTAACCTGAGTCTGCATATCAAAGTAAGAGCATCGTTCCTCCCTTCTTTGCTGGGCTAGCTGTGCATTAAATTCAGCAACATCTTTAAGAGCACGCTTGATATAGTTGGCAACTTTTCGAGTTTCAAGTGCTTTCTGAAAGTAAGTAAAAATATGAACAGATTTTCAAATTCAAACCATGTGAGGAGAAACTCACAATCTACATCATCAGTGCAAAATTTTTAGCCCAGCAGTTTCATAACCATAAGAAGGTACTTCATGTACATAGCTGTAGTTACTTGCCAGGTTTTTAAAGCTTTCAAAATGCATGAGAGAACTGGTATGTTTAACTATCATTATTGTCAAAAACAATCAGTTAGAGTTTTATTTTCCTGAAGGTGAAAATTTCACTCACCAGACCCTTCAAATAATTACCACAATTTCCACTTGTCAAATGTGTTTTCACACTCACATTGGTGAGTAAGCAAGCAATAATGTCATACCTGCTATGTAGCAATTATCACATGTACATGTATTTCAAAGTTTGAGTTTGGTTGGCTGTATTTGGTTTTTAGAAGAGATGGATGACTGCTATGGAAATTTTCACCAGGACTGGAATTTTTTCCACCATTTGCAAATTTAAAAATTCTACAAGACAGACCTTTTCATCTTCAGTTTTTTTAATAAGTCTTTGACGTTCTTTGAGGTGAGCTGCTTTTATGTACTCCTAAAAAAACAAAAAAATATAGAAGGAAAAGAAAATAATTGGAAAACCAGCCCAGAAAAATAATATTTTATTGACTACCAGCACACTCTAAAGGGGCTACATCATCAAAGATATTGTTGTTTTTGATCAATAATTGTGCTGAAGTCATTAGCTAGTGGCTTAACTCATACATCTATTTCGAGAAAGGTTGTTGGAGAAAATGTGCACGCGACAATCCCGAAAGGTAATATGGGATATGTTCAATACACTGTTCCTGACACTGTAGCTGTCAAACCTATTTTTGTTGCTTTCCTTTAGCACTCACAGACATATGTCCACAGCCTCTCCTGCCATTCTTTCAAATTTCTTTGAAAAACAATGAACTCAAAACCACCCACAACTCCTGTCAGGGTTGTCGCATGCACTTTATCCAACAACCTTTCTCAAAATAGCTCTATACAAAAATTAATGTTTCAATCTGTACAGCTATGAAAAAGCCTTCAAAAAATTTCATCAGGGAGCGCTAACCATAATAATTTTTGGTGATTTTGGTATACATAGCATTTTATAATAAATTATTTGGAAAAATTAGCCCAGCTTTATCAAGTTTCAATCCATGTTCATCCTTGCCATCCGTTGCACAGATGAAAGGAAACAGTTTCAATGCCTATTGTATAGCGTTAAATAACAAAACTGGACCACTATTTTTGGAATTCAATTGATGCAAAAGAAGATTTAGTTTGCTAAAAGATAACAAATAGCATAAGGTTGATGAGAAAGAATTTTTTTAACTTGACAAGGGCAATGTGCAGGAATTGCTCCCTAATTTTAAACAAAAGTTGAATTTTAATTAAGCCTTGTAGGACCGGTTGCATTGTACCTGGTATTTTGATGGAAATTCATCAATCATTAGTTGGCAGATGTCTTCTGTCTTATATGCCGCTAATTCTGTAAAAGATGTATACAGGTGTATGAAAGTTCTAAAAAAGTTATGAAGTTATATATGTACACTGTAGATCTACACCAGGTTGCACATGCATGTATGTACATGTACCACCTATGAATCTTCAAGCAAATTTGAGCCCCCTGGGAAAAATGAAATTGGTTAGGATTATCAAGAGGATAAAAAAACCCAGAAATTTGCCATGTTTGGTGCAGCAAAAAGAGACAGTTTTAAAATTATCAGATCAGGTAAAAGGAGAAAATGAGTGTTAAGATTTAACTGTATAGAAAATAAAGAAAGGTGGAGGGTCCTTACTTTATTTCAGTACATTGTACATGACACAAAAAAGACACTAGCTGACTAACAACCTAATACTGGCTGACAGCAGGCTCATCATAACCCCCCTCCCTAAACAGACCTCAGTTTTAAGGGTATTTTAAGCCACTTTTAAAAAGCGATACTGAATGGAAAGAAGTGGATACAACTATTTGAGGTTCCACCTGGGAATCAAACTTGCAACCTGTCACACAGAAGATGGCACATTAAGCAAATGTACTAATCCTTGTATGCACCTTATACAGACATATGTCTCAGGATTTTCTTTTCATACCTTGATGCTCATTGCTTATTACTCCCTTTTCTTTTAGGTATAACTTTTCTTCCTCACTCACGATGTGCTTTTCAAACCCTGAAACAAGAGGAGATAAAATAAAAATTTAAATTATCTTTCAAATTACTTCACATGTACATGTACTACAAGAATTTTACAAGTAAAGTATGTCACACAAATGGAAAAATTTCTGTAGGAGGTCCTGTCCACCCAATTTTGTTTTTTGTATTTTCAGTTTTGTATATTTAGGGTCCGAAAGTTTCAAATTACATGCCTCAAAAAATACACAGGAAAAAATAACGGATTCCCATTTTTGGATATTTTAGGGTATTTGAAGAATACCCATAAAAATCCCAAAGTGAGACAAGTCCCAACCAGGGAATTCCCAACCACGTTCCCTGATTGGGACTTGTCTCACTCTTCCAAATTTGGGTTTTTTGTGGGTATTCTTTAAATACCCTAAAATATCCACAAATGGGAATCCGTTATTTTTTCCTGTGATATCATGACCGTAGTTGTCTTTTCAATCCACTTTTGAAGAATTAATAATTATTATTGTCTTTATTCAGTCAGTGAACTGTGTACTAAGTGCCTTATCCTCACCTGATCCATCAGCCACAGATTAACATTTTTTTTGGTGGGAATACTGTAAAATTTGATCTACTGTAAAAGAGATGCGTGGCATATACATGTATTTCACACCTGCCAACTTTTTCTGAGTCAAATGCATGAAATTTTTGTTGTGTCATGACTGGGATTACGGAAAACGTTGCAGCTACTTCCAAACATTTCTGACAATTTTCCAAAAACTTTCGAACATTGCCAAAAAAGTCTGAAGATACATGTAATGCGACAAATTTTGAGCCTTTCTAAAGCTATCTAAAAGGCGATATGTTTAGTATGTTGTGATACATTTAGGACACAAAGTCAAAATACTACTGGGCAAATGAACTGAATTTTTATTATCAATAATGATCATGTCTTAAAGAACAATTAATTTTTATCCCGATTTCTGAGTCAGGTATGACAGATTGTCCTTGATGCCTGAGATCGATGTCTTTAGTCCACAAGTGTGAGACTCATGTATAATGTGTGAGAGTTGGCAGGTATATTATTAGAAGTCCAAGAGGGGGCCTTTGATATTTGTAGGTGGGGGGTGTTTAAAAGAGGGAGGTGTTCATTCTCATGTACCTGTAACAAGCTCAACAAAACTAATGTTCTCGCTGCAAAATTTCTATCAACAACAGAATGCACACTCCATCAAAATTATTGATATGGCCTATTAATAAGGCCATCTAGAGATTCAAATCTCAACATCGATGTCAGAATCGTTACTCAAGCTCATCGTGTTGCCATCTTTAGTCTATGAATTCCTTACTTTGAACTTGACATTAAACAAGATACAATAAATTATGCAAAACCTTAATTAAATAATTTTGCTCTTCATTGCTATTTTCTAGCATTTTGGAGTAATTCTCATACACTGTGGGGAGTATTTACAGGTGTATTAGACAGGGGGTGTTTATCAGAGAGGGGCAATACAAACTTACTTAACATGGTAGACGGGGCATACTGTATTAGGTGATAGGAGTTAATTTGAGAGTGGGTGTTCATTACATCATTAATTTATGGCAACCAACATTTGGTCTATCCCTGCTGTTAAATTTGTAATTCAAACTGACCTGAATATTTTTTGTCCAGGTTTTCAGTTTCCAAAAACTGACAAACCTGATGTCGCAGAAGGTAGAACTCTCCTGTCCCATCCGGAGGCCACTGGTACTCATACATCCTCTCAGCCGTAAATCTGGATTCTGTACTGACATCAGGGGGAGGGGGAGGGGGCCGGGGTACTGGTTTGCTCACTTCTTCACTAACAGCTTTTTTAATGTCGTTGTTGTTTGGTGCATTCTCCTTACTTTCCTCTTGCTTTGTTTCAGTTTCAATGCTAGGTTTGGGCTCCTTAGCTGTTGCTGCCTTTCTCTGCAGAAGAAATGAAATCATTTAAAGATAGCAGATAAATCAAGCTCAAATTCATAATCTTTGAAATCAAGAGCTACTATGCATGTATTTCAATATCATGAAAGTAACTGCAGGTAAAACAAAAAAAAACTTCAATAATAGTTTGTTCAGGAGATACATTATCATATTGAAGTAAAGTTAAAACAACCAGGAATGAAATACAGTACTGCTGAAAAGTAAGTTGACACTCGAAGCTCGAAACTCGAGACTCGATCCTCATGTCTCGAAGCTCGAACATTTTGAGTTTCGAGATGTGAGGATAAAGTCTCAAGACGCGAAGATCAAGTCCCAAGCTTAGATGATCGAGGATTGAGGATCAAGAAGCAAGGTTTTTATTTGAAATTACTCGTTTTCCAAAAGAGCAATGTTGAACAGTCACGTAGCCGTTCAGATATTCACACCATTGATCAGTGTTTGTGGTGCGGTGTTCTGTAACTGTTTGAATTGTTAGCTTCAGCAAGCTTTCAATAAGTGTAAATCAATATTTTCAGTTTAGAAGATTTATCCTACATGTACAGTGTATGTAGCCTTTGCTCGCAATGTTCCGAGATTTTCACAGATGAATGCTGTGGCTGAATTAAGCTTGTCACTGTTTTATGCCAATCATGATGAAGATTACGAAATCTGAGTTGTTAAATTTGCTATAAGTCAAGCTTCAACCTCTCTCATGTAAAATATAAATGCAGCTTAAAACATTTAGCCTTTCACGCACTAAGTTCATATGAAAACTCGACGAATGTGTGGCTTGTTGCACATTTGGCCTATGTAAATGTTCATAAAGTCACGAGAAACTACGTGTGTTTTAGAAAGCAAAATTTTCAAGTGCGTTTTAGTCGATTCCATGGCTTGTCACGCTGTTACTGTATGTAAAATATGCAAATCTACATGTAGTCAAACAATAATTTCACTGAAAACTATATTTGTAACAAAAAGCAACATTTTCACAAGCACTTGAGTTATTAAATTTTCCATTAGTCAATTTCATATATGTAACCTTTCATTCGCCATGTTCATTCGAAAACATGGCTCAGCGACTCCATGAATTATAAAACTGGCTTTTACGCAAATCTAGCTGATGTCACCGGAAACTTTGTTTGCTGAAGTGACATTTTAACACATGATCATTTATGCATTAAAAAAAGTTTTAAACTCATTTTGTTTGAACGATAGAAAGCGACAAGGCACGAGCACTCTGCAGAAATGTAGTTGTCACATGATTCGGAGTTTGACAGACAGACAGACAGACTTCATTGTAGTGATTTGCGTGATGGATAAGAGCTAGTTTTCGGATCGAATCGTGTGAATCTGTGATATTGTTTTGGAACAATTAAAGAAGATTTATGGTTGAAAAATTGCTTTGAGTACGATTATCTACAGAATCGTATAGTTATTGTTCACTTTCAAACAGAGGCTCTTCTTACCGCTAGTCTGACATACGAACAATGGAAAGTCAAATAGAATTATGGCTGTACAGTGTACACTGTGCACAAGCGATCTTAATACGGTCTAGTAAGTCGTGTCATTGTTGTTTACTTTTAAATGGAGGCTCAATTTTCACCGCTGTTACATATATGTATTTTGCCTTCACTTCTAAAAAGCAAGTTTGAAAAGGACTATTAACAGGAGACCAGAAGCGAACATTTTTGCTTTCAAAGAGCGAGCTTTGTTTACCTGAATTAAAACGTTTGAGTCTCACCCAATGCACACAACAATATCTTTAAGAATGAAAGGTAAAAGTGCACTTTCATGACAAGTTCTCAACTCGAAATTTGTCTCTAGTCTCGAGGATCGAGACGCAAGTGACTGTCAACTTATTTTTGAGCAGTACCGTGTTTCATAATTTTTTTACACTTCAACTGTATTGTCTTTGAAATCAAGGTTACTTTCCCAGAATCATTTTCATGGTAGAAGATAATATTATCATTATTTTCTCGGGCACAAAAAATTAACACGGTTTACGGTCATTTCCCACCCAAGTCAATTTGCACCTAAGTCCATTTGCTCCCAATTTTGAGCAATTCATACCCAGTTTTAATTTGATTCTCACTCAGTTTTTCTTTGTTAATCATTACTTAAGCTTAGTTAGGTCAACAATATACACAAAATCTAGCCTACATTGTAATTTATCATTAACCTAACTGACAAACATTTCTAAGATTTTTAAATCGCATGTGTAGCACCTGTCTCAAGGCTTAAAGAACAAAGTATATTACATTCATAGTGCACTATCTCGCCTTGTGCCTTAAGAACGAGGTGTATTACATATGAGGCATGTTATTATTATTGAGTTGTATTCACTCTGTTATTTTTCGGTGTACGAAGTGACCAAAATTTGGGTATGAATTGACTGGGTATTTGAAGTTGCATGTAAATGTACAATTTCAAGAAGAAGAACTTTCCCCACTAAATTGTATATAAATTTTTAAATCTGGGCTTTTACATAAACAATGCTACTTGGCCATGGAACTCAAATAGCGAGATACTAGAAATATATGTCTATACAAACATCCTATAAGCACTCGAAGAGCTGGAAACATAAACATAATGGGAAAAGCAAACAAACAAACAGACCAACATCTGATCCCAACAACCCAACAACGTCACTGCCTAGTTTGAGAAAAATAGGATCTACTCTTCACGTATTTAAGTGATTTTGACATGTCAGTGTAGCGTTTTGTCAAAAGGAAACTGTGTCCAGCTCAATTTAATACTGGTGTTCAAGGTAACGACTGAAAAAATTTTCTAATCAATAACACAATTATCGTATTCTACACAAGACAAACCTTTCGTGGCATCTTGACACGAAACGGCAGAAGCTCAAAAGCTAGGACAAAAAGACAAGACTTTCATACAAAGCCGCCATTCGCAGGCGTGGCTGCTGAGGTCTCAAATTCATCACCAGTCCTCTTACGAAACCTTGGCGGCGGTAAAACTGGGTAAAAAAAATGTCAGTAGAGACGGGGAGAGAGGGGGGCTTTTTAACTTTCTTCAATTTCTGAGTCAGAGCCAAGTAAGAGGAGGGTACGATCGGAAAATTGACTCTACGTACAAGGAAAATTCGAGTTATCGATATTCAAATTCCTGTCTGTTTATGTTTCGTTCATCCATCAGACAAGAGACTGGCAGGGACTAGCCTGTGAGGTGAGAAAGGTCTTTAAATTGGCGAATAGTCAAAAATTTAAACTCGAAATAAGTGTATCTAAAGAAACTAAACTTCCCCCGACTAGTCATAAAGTTAAATGTGCAAACTCGAGCATTTTGTAAACATAAGGTTGCCTTGCACACTGCGCCGTTTAACATCCCCCACACAGACATTGTTCTCTGCCCGGCTTGAGTGTCGCCTTCACAACAGGATATAACAAAATGCAGCCTTTCCTAAAACCACAATCAGAAATATTTTTAAACCAAATCGTGTGTCGGACAGGTACGGTTGCATGGCTTCATTTAATCATCTACACGAAGAGTTCACAGGCTTCAGTGTTACGACACAACATCTAGCGGCGGGTCTGACTCATCGAATCTTTATAAATAACAATTGACTCAGTGCACCCACAATAGAAGAGAAGTGCTAACGACGTTATAATAACCGTTTATTGAGGTGTTTCCTGTGTGGCTTACATGCCCTCGTGACTACTTATAGAAATCTTAAAAACAGCAACAGCAACACAAAAACAAGAACGCAGTTGACACGCACTTGAGTTTTTTGAATAAATAAATATTCAAGTTGACTTAAATCGATTGCGACAGTTTTATGCCCAAGGAAACCCTGCTTTAATGAGAAATCCGGAGTTTTCACAGATTTACAATTTCAAGTCTCAGCAAGTGGGTACATCGAGTTATAACAGCAACTTAAACAGCAGCTCGTAGGAATACAATCATGATTCTCTCTTTGACGGACACCTCTATAAGACAGACAACGAACACTTTTGAAACGGTCAAGAATTGCTTTATGTAGTGAAAAATACCACAAAACGGAAATGTAGGTACTCTACATGACAGTAAATTGCAAAATGTTTGATATTTTGTAGTCTAGCTCCAGTTTGCAGAGTGTATACTCTTACGCTTGTATACCCCATTGCCATGAACGTATGATGAACCGGTTTGATTGCACAACAGGAAAATAATTCCACTTTTCGGTTACAATGTTCCAAGGTAGGCTGAACAAGTTCAACAGACGTGTATTCATTGCGAATAGGTTCAGCTTTAAAATTACAGTACTTGTGTCACGTTACCTCGACTCTCTATAAGCCGGACACCTTTCTAAGACGGGTTACAGTCAGGGCGGGTTCAGAAAGTGTACGTCGTAGAGAGAGTTGTCTGTAAAATTAATAAAATAACTCGATATACTTCGGGAGCTTCGCATCGTTCCAAAATCCTGCAAGGTGACAAAGGTTTTTCCGTCTTCTTCTTCTCCTCAGGCATGAGACGGTTAAAATGGGGAGCTCCTCCATTTTTTTTTTTTGATGAGCTTAATAAAACATCCCCACGAAAGCTTTTTTAATAGTCGATAAAGCTAGCCGATATGAACAAGGTCGAACAACTCTGACGGGATCATGGCTGTCTTCGAGACCCCCGAGCTAGAACTAATTAATGGCAAAAATAAAATTGACTTTAGCTTAGCAACAAACAAAGAAACTGATTTGTAAAGTACTTTATTTGATTTACTTGAGTATCTATATAGAGTATTAAAATTGTTCACTAAAAATTGGCAATCCAATTTGGCAAGAAATAATTACCAGTCAAATAAATTACCATGATTTCCTTTTCTATTTCATTCCTCTCGGCACTCAGGTTGTTAACCTGTCCCGGCTGCTCTCCCAGGCTGTTATAACACGATTAGTAGTTTTGTCAGGTTATCTACCGCTCGCTGGGTTGATACCAGTCATGCATGGTGTATATAAAATGTGACGCAAGAGGCACGCGAGAGGAAGTTTGATATTTTTGCGCGTGCATTCCTTAATTACTTGATTTGGCCAGAGAGGTGAAAAATGGAGTCTGGCGTTCTGGTTAATAATGTCGCATTGCCGGGGAGGTACACAAATCGGTTACGGTAAGCAGCATAATTTCCCGGATTCTCAAGCCAAAAGTAGTTGCCAAAACAATCAAACCCAAGTTCTTAATAATTTACTACAGTGGAACCTCGATTTAACGAAGGCCAAGAGGCTGACAACACTTGTTCGCTATAACGAGGTTTCGTAGTATCGAGGTTCTTTTTCATATATTTTACTATCATCAAGGGGTCAAGAGAGAATGAATGATTCTCTCTTGCAGGGGTCAAGAAAATCGTTCGTTACATCGAGGTTCCATGGTAGTGACCAAATAAAATGATTAAACAGCAGCCTAAATAAAGGGGAGCGTAAGGTGCAGTTCCAGTTTGATAAGTACATTCCGTTAACTTGTTTGCGAGTCCTAAAATTAAGACCGGTCTCAACTAAAGACTTGCGTCGCTCAGAGTCGGGTCAGCCATAAAACAAAACAAGTCTTTGGTTCAAGCCTTGGGCATGCGGGCTAGTTTTATCTCTTTGTAAAAAATATTGATATCCTAAATTGGTTGCTATTTCCAAACGTCGTACTTTGCTGCATCAAAATTGAAATCCCTATGGAGGTTGACCTCGGAGCTTGAATATTGTAACGGCATCTTATTCTTAGTCAACATTTCTATACGTAAAACCTCTACAAAGGAAGGACGTGTTTGACTGATAACTTGAGCAATAAACTGATTGGTTTTACGCCTCCTTTAGGAGCCTGAGCAATGCAAAGCCGTGTGGTTCTAACAAAGTTTTGAGATTGGTCAGTACAATCTCAGAATTAAAACCGAACAGTTGCTGTGATTCTTCTTAACAATTGAGGTAGTGCCGGCCAGTCATTGGATAAGAATGTGTGAAATAGCAAGTGGTTACCCATTTCTTGTGGCACGGTACATACTTCCATGGGCTACGGGGTACTTTACAGCTAAAGAAAAGCTTGTACCCAAATGTAAACTCATGCAGCATACGCGGATTACGACCACAGGAGTTTAGACTGGTTTCCAATTATTAAACATTTGTTGGACCCCTAGAATACCTGAAATACTGAAACGTTCAACAATCTTAACAATTACAGTTTTCATGGAAACAACTGTTTACTGTGAATCGTGGAGACAATCAATGACTGACTAAAGTTCAAGTTTAAAACTCGTTTCCCGACTAAAATCGCATACCTTCACTACCGAAAGTTCAAATTGCTGGCAGGAGTATTTTTCAGCATCCGGCTGTGCGATATCATGGCGACCATACCGAAACCAGGCTTTACAAGTAGAGTGAAAACCCGCGAATAAGAACCCAACTTTTAAGAACCCCCTTTTCAAGAACCTGTTTAGCCTAAAATTTGAAACGAGTTATTATTTTCTAAAATCTACAAAAAATTCTTTACACCTGGGCAAATAAACTAAGTCAACATTCACCATCCTCTTTGCAGACATAGCTGCCTCATTACTCCACCTGCGATTGTATTAATGGTAAACAAGTTTTACCTAAGAAGAAATGAGCTGAATACCTCCTAATTAACACTCTTAGCCACAATGTACCTTTTCTTCAGAAAATAAGAACCTATTTTAAAAGAACCTAAATAGCCTAAATTTGTTCTAATGTAAGAGCCAGTTGAGGGTAACTTGGGAAAACGCAGGTTCTTATAGTAGTGGCGGGTGTTTACTGTAATTGTTAAGCAGTCTTCTCATGTCTTCTGCTGGCACGTCTCAACGTGGTGTACAAGTTGTTCCTAGAGATCACGACGTCACACACTGCTCAGGAGCCTAAGTAAAAGCTTTTTACTAGGCTGATCTTTCTCATACTCCACAAGGTAAAATTCTAGTGTTCTCTGGATAGCATCTGAAGAATGACCATGAATATGTGTAAAGACCTATTCTGCCTATTTTTACCTACAAAACAGTTTAACCGACTTTAACAAAAATGAAAATCGGGTGCTGTTAAACAGAAACTAAAATACTAACTTTTGCATAGGGCATGAGTTAGTCTAACTTTTAAACTTTGTTTCTACTATGCTAAATTTGCAGTCGATGAAATTAGTAAAACTGCGTTTATGAAGGAACAATTTTAAACCGTTATATATCATATGTAGTCTGATATTCTATAACGTAAAAAACCCGTGCGACGGGTGCGCTCGCACAGCCACCCCCCCCCCCCTCCCCCACCCCCTCACAGGCCCAGGAGGTACACTATTTTGGTGACCAACGAATTTTAAAACAAAGAAGTGAATTACTTAGATTTTTCAATTCTTATTCATTAATTGTGTAGCAAACTTGAATCACAAAACGTCTTTCAGCTTTCGTCAAAAAGTATAAGAAAGGGGATTTGGTATGCCTACAAGGCATACCCCTTGCTAATACGTCGCTTACTTCTACAAATTTAAGTCTGTTTTGGAGGATTCGTAGTGCAGATTGAGCAAATGTTTTCTTGCCTCTTTTCTTTTACTGGGAGGTCATGTGGTCTTTTACTGTTTAGCGGTTGCCTGTGGTTTCTTATCTTTGCTCCATCAGGCTAGCTGAAGGTGTTAGTTTTTTTCCTTTCTGTTTTTCAAAAGTGGCTAATAACCTTAAGGGTTTGTTTCCACAGTTTCCTGAGAGCTGGATCTGAATTATTATTTTTACAGTAAGAAGAGGTTCCCTGGTAGAGATTTGACACGCTGGACCCAGCTCTTTCACGTTACTTGCAGGATATTGAAACTCCTATATTGAAAGCTACCCTGCAACTCGGTCAACAGAGTTGCTTGTACCAATCAACTCCAACCCCTTTCATGTAAATTTGAACAAGCACGTCCTTAGACTGGAGCGCGATGATGTTATCATAATTTCTCCCTTTGCGGTTATTGTGACATTTGCTCGCTCAGGGGCAACATTATTTTGTTTTTGTTGGGAGAGCAGCACAACCGTTCCGACTGGCTTCAATGCTGACCTTAACTGAGGGCCTCATCGAGGATGTCAGACCACTAATGGGCTCCGGTCAATTACAAGGGGTGGGTCTGGATCCTTTTTTTTTTTTTTTGAAGGAGATAAAGGTATACATTGTTCCTTCTTGTGTGGCCCTTTATCTTTGAGGATAGCTTAAAATATCCGCTGTTTTCTTTGGCCAAAAAGCAGTATTTGCGGCACAAGGGAGGCTCTCTTAGCTGACTGTAATACATATCCACCTCTAATGAACGCTGAAGAAGTCTTTGATTGATCTGTTTCTAAGGTACACCCAGAGAAGCTTGAGCTTGACACACGAATGAAAGATCATGATGCAAAGATCATGCATCAAACCTAGCGAATAATACGGATTTACAACTTACTTTCTATTTTTTTTCTTTTTAATTTAAATAGTTACATCCCACATTGCCATTCTAAAAAACTGTAAAGTAATGTGCTCTTTACTTTTGAAGATAAAAAGTTTGAGAAATAACTAACCGCTCGAAATGCAGTCTCAGACAAGCTAACCCCCCTCCCCCGGCCTTGTTCGGTCCATCTTCTCGTTGGATCGCACCTCCCCGTAAAAAATCCTGGCTACGGGCCTAGGCTATAACCTCAGTTCTTGTAGCCCCTTTACGAGTTAACCAAACTGAATAGTTCTCGCCACTTTTTATCATGTTTTTCAGATGGAAAGCTCACTTTATCGTGGCCTTTTCGTTACCGCCGTAAAAGACCTTAACCTTGAGAAAGAATCAATGTCTGATAATCAGAGCTGATGTACCGCACTGATTTATGATTTCACGTATCATCATTTGCTTTCCGGGTTGATCTCAAAAATGTTATATCATAACAAACGGTTTCGATTATTAAAAATAAGGCAATAAAAATAGAAATTTGAGAGTCACCGACATGACGGCCAAATTATTTGCTTTTTTAAATATCACCCTGTTTTTATTGTCTAGAAAAAGTGTCTGAGCTCTTTCTTTTCAAAGTAAGTTAAAAGGTTTGCGGTTATGATTTTTGCGGGTACGGGTCATAGATTATCGTACTTCAAGCAAACCTCCGCTCCTTGAATCCTTCACATCCCTTTAGAACCTTTTGTTCCATTCAAGTTTTTGTCAAATCGGAACTAAAAGGGCGCTGAAGTTCCTTCCCGATTTTAAATTAGCTTGATATCGTATCTTCCGCGGCTGCTCAAACTGTTTCGTGGAGGATGAATTTGCAGTGATATCTTCTATACAAAATTGAACGTTTCTGATATCACGGCCAACATCTGCACTGGGACTCCAATGTAGTTACCAATTGATGGAGTATAATTACAATTCAACAGTCACTTGTATTATTCCATCCACAGCCAGGAGCCTCTATGTTTACTGCACTACACGCGATCTTGCCTTGCGTATAAACCGAAGAGGTGTTAACCACAACACAAAGCGCTACCCATTGTGTTCTTGTATCTTTCATCAAGCCAAATTTGCATTCACTAAAAAATAATTTGGTAGAGTAACAAGTTAACCACAAAAAGTCATTTTTTTTTTTACTAGAAAGATTGTTCGTTAAATTATTGTCACGGCTCCCATTTCATCTACTTTAAGCTAAGGGAACCCACATAATGAGGCAAATATCATCCAGCAAGCAAAATTCTGCTTAATGTTTTATGGGTGTCGGTTTTGAATATTAATATTTGCATGTCGGCTATCTTATATGTCTCAGAAATCGCCAACCTTACAGCAAAGTAACCACCTATTGATCAGAATATTATAAGTATAAAAAAATCTTCACACTTATTTTAGTTAAATAAACTTAAACCTTCCAGCCAAAAATTATACGGAACAACCGTTTTTGTATCGCTCTCCTACAAGTCGCATACTGTATCAGCAAAATAACAAATTTGAATAGTGCACATGTATTGGTTTGCTTCGATTTCCTGGGATTTGAGAAAAGAAAACCTTAAGTTATCAATTAAACAAAAAGATACAAAAAGAACACCTGAATTCTGAAACCTGCCCGCCCGTCCATTATCATAGTGTCCGCGGCTTGCAATGGACATCGCTTTACCCACGTTTTGTGTTGAAGTCAGTCTTGAGGCCGGGGAAACGGCAGATTGGCTTCAACTCAGTCCTCAGTAGTGAAACAAAACTACTGTGAGTTTCAATAACAAGCTTTCAGACGTAACGAAGTTGAGAATCTCCTCTCTCGTAGACAAAAGTTTATAAGATTCAAGACAACGCCTCGCAACATATGGTTATATGATGTTATGATGGGCAAACTTTTCATATAGACGCAACATTCCAAAAAATAACTGATTTAAAACCTTGTGTTCACTCTGAGGTTAGGATGAGAGGTAGCTGGTGTTGGACATATATCAAACGACTCCCCTGAAAGTTCCTCCATGTATTATCAAAAGCAGAGAATATTTTGCCACTCGGCAATACAGTAATAGACAACTCAATAAAGATGACCTAAAAATGATGGCGGGGGGGGGGGGGGGGGGGGGGGCATTTTAATTTGAAACGTAGCATATAGCAGAGCATATCTGGAAAGAACTAGCGATATTAAACTTGAAGAAAAGTGTTGTGGAGTGTTGGCAGATAAAAACAAACACAAGAAACTTCACTACACTAACAAAGACAAAGAATAAATGTATATTAAGCCCCGGACAAACAGGCACGTGTAAATATACCCCCTTAAAGAGGCATGAAATCAGAAAAACAAAGAACGTTATTAAACCAACATAACGTATTCGAGTTCCCCCACGTTGAAGGACAACAGAACTTTAAGAATTTAATAAAAAGTGCCGAATTACTGACAAGGAAACTAATGCATTTCTATGGTAATGTAATTTCACGTTTAATCAACTTAATTGAGGTTACTTTATTTCGTAATGAGAACATTTGAACATAGGGCAAGGGTTTATTTTCAGAGTGTAAAGTTCCTAAAATGGTTAAAGTACCGGAGACAGAATAAAGACAAAGGTAATTACAAAGACAATTAAGTAATTACACGTCAATTTATTTTCCTCGCCGAGTTTGCAGATTACAGCGAAAGTAACCGCCAAGAGATATAACAAAACCAACAAACTGTCACACGACGCGGTAGCACGTTTTACAAATCCCTTAATTTTGCGCAAAAATACAAGCCACTGGGCTTGAAATAGCCACAAATCAATTAGCTTGTACGAGCAAATCTTTTCACACAAATATGAACCCCTGGGCTTTTCAACGAGTCGACGAGAAAAACATAAGGTCACAGTGAGTAGCATGCTTAACTGTAGATATGCGGCTTGTGTAACTCTAGCTCGACAAGAGGTACTCTCGATACCTTGCTTAATGCGAATACGTTGACACTTTGCACGCACGATTAAGCCCCCGTATACATTTCAACTGTCGGAGAATGCTCCCCACAATTCAAGAGAATGTTTATCAAGGACAAAAGGGTTCAACCTAAGGTTAAGTCAAGGGTTGGACATGCTATTCACTGCAAGGATCTTGTAAACGTAAAATAACAAAGGATCAGTAAGTGCTACCGCCCGCGCTCCTTAAACTTCTAAATCGCTGGGGCGGGGCTTAGTAAGCTAGAGGTGTCAATCATGTCAGCGATGCCTAAGAGATTTGCGAATTACAGTAGCAGCGTTTACTAAAGAGACGTGACACCGTCAATAAACGGCATTACCTTCACACAATTTCGAGCTAATTGACTCGGCTCCCTGTGTTATTTTAATCAAAATTCAATTATCGATCTCGCGTGTGATTGGCTGATTCGTAATGATCCGTCCCCGGTTTCGGACTGGTTGCTGGCCGCTGACAAACACCTCTTGTGACGTAACGAATTAACACTGTAAGTAATTCGTAAATCCTTTTTGGATACAAAGCGCGTCGTATATTGGTCCCATTAGTCAGTCAGTGCGATTCAGTGACCCCGTTCGAGCGCTCCTCTTCCGGCTGTTTTGTCTAGCAAGCAGCGTTTTAAGTGCAGCGTTTAACGATTTTCTGTGGTGACTAATTCGGGTCAAAGGATTATGTCCGCCTCCTTCTCGTCCTCCTTTACGATAGAGAGCATTCTTTCACGGCCGACCCATCAACGATGCATGCCGTATTCAATTCCCCACCCGTACCCAATTATGCCCTTGGCACAGGGTTATATAGGTACAGTACTTTTGTGTCTTCACATTGCGACGCGTCTCAACAAGTAGATAGTTTTTCTCCCTTTTCACAGCAACCGATACCTGCAGATGTTGGACAGCTGTCGATCTAAGCCAGCTCTGTTGCAGATTATGGAAGGATACCTTCCTTCACGTGGTGCCATTTGAGAGACCATCAACACATCAAGGACTTTAACGACTTACAACTCTCACAATCTCGCTAACACCTTAATTCCTTCTACTCTTGATACTCTTACACCCACAGATTAAGGTTTCAAAAGCTTAGCGTACTCTCATAACAGATGCTTACTGTAACTGCAGGGCAACTACGTGAAGACAAACAGACTAAGTTATCCTTCCTCTCCGTTCTAATTTTTAATGTCTGCGTCAATCGAATTTTCAGGATTTCCACGCTTTGGCGATCTTCTACGCACGCAGCCGAAGCGTAAGAGAAGGCATCGAACGATATTTACAGAAGAACAACTCGACCTGCTGGAGGGTACCTTCCAGAAAACGCACTATCCTGATGTTCTCCTCCGAGAAGAATTAGCGATGAAGGTCGAGTTGAAAGAAGAACGCGTCGAGGTGAGTCAACTTCACTCCTAGCGAAAATTATGACCATAAGTAACGCTGATCTAACTTTAAAGTCCGTAAACGAAATCCTAAGGTATAGCCATTCACAAGAAACCTCTCCTAATGCACTTTCACAAGGTACTATAAAATAAATCTTTTATCCTAAGGGTTATACAAGTCGAAGTATTTAGTGCGTTTTGACTTCGGCTTTAATTATCATCACAAGAAACTCTAGGCCCGTGCGTGGTTATGAAGGCGTTTGTTTAAGCACTGCAAACAGGTTTTATTATTAAATATTGCTCAACCACTTAATCCTCGACTTCAAAAGGTAAAGAGGGTCAGCAAGTTAGTTTTTGTTATCATATAACGACTGCAATTTTTTAGTGAAGTGTTTGAGCTTAATAGGCACAGATCGCGGAAAACAGGTCACAAATGCCGTTTGAGGCACTCGCCGCCTTAAGCGGAGGAAACCCAAATATGTTCAAGAATATCTGTATAGAACTTGTAAAAAATAACATTAATATCAACAGATCTATATTTCCCCAGCACCGGCTAAGAATAAACATTTATAAATTATTACGATAACTCAGAATAGTTTTATTTTTCTCTATCTCTCTCTCAAAGAATACTTGGGCAGAGTTTTTGCACCCCGCCAAACTCAAAATAGTTCAGTTCAATGCCTACACGTTGTCAAATGTATCTCACATTACTCGATTCTATTGCCGGACTCGCTAAAAACACGCCGCGGCCTAATCTTAATAATTGTGGGGTAAATATGATAGCATATCGCTGTCAAACTGCAGAAGATTAATGATTTCAGGTGAACGCCACTAGCATCGCGGCCTGTCCAGAATTTTGAGTGACATGTATGTCCAAGCTTTGCTAAACACGCCCGTTATGGAATAGTTTTCCTACGTGGTACAGCCTTTTCATTTTCAACACGAAAATGTTGAAGTAAAGACGGCATCAATGGTCTTTAAAATGGCATTTGATAAATAATCAAGGCTTAAGCGAGAGTTGGTGCTTTTCAGTCTAAAAAGTGTTACCTCACACCATCTTGTGAAAACAATCTTGGAGCTGAAGCGTTTGAAGATAACAGGTATTTTTAAGTTATCAATTAAATCATTCTAACATTCTACTAAAATTAAGATTATATTTTTCACAATTTTCCATCAGTTTTAGGAGACCTGCTCTGCCTTTGCAAAAATAAGCCGAAAAGATTTTGAAAGAAAGGACCTGTCGCCGCCAAGATGGCACGCCATTTTGCGTTCGTAGAGTTACACCCTTTCTCGGCGCTAGCCTTGAACATAAACAGTTTCCTAGTACTGTTCGCCAAGGCCCATCGAAGCAATCTTTAATTTCAGAACGCCGTAGAAGGACATTGTGTTTTAAAACAAATCTGAGGTTTGAGATTAACACATTTACAGCCTTCGTGGTGTGATAAACGGATTTACACTAGTGGCGACCAGAAGTCTTGAAGAAGTGTGAATTCTCGCGCTTTATAAACCATAGGTATTAAGCATTTAATTTAATCATGAAAACCATACTTCGTGTTTGGCACTTCAAAGTCAACATAGGACGATGTTTTAGTTAATCAAAAAGAAAGACGTTTGTTACGATTTCAACTCGAAAGTTGACCTTAGCAAAGGTGCGTCTCCCTTTTGTCGTTCTAAAACAAAGTTTCGGCAGCTTGTAATGTTGGTCAAAGAAGTTGACATTGCTTAGTTTTTACAAAGTTTCTTGCACCTTTTTCATCAAGGAGAGGTTAATAACTTAAGGCAACAGAAATGTGTTGGTAAACATACGGTTCGGGATAGGCTTTTAACAACGAGTACTGGCTAACATTTCTCCTTGCTTGAAGTACTCTTTGCATGTGTTTCGAACAGTCGTTTTCTATTTCAAATCCAAAACGTTGTTTGTCTGTATTTCTTAAGAAGTGCTCTGATATCAGCAAGAATCATATTTTGACAGTCGCTTTTGTTCCGGTTAAACAATCCCAAGCTTCACTATTCCGACGGAGTTGGCGGCGATGGAAGTCCATAAACCTACGTGCTTCATCTGTGGCTGACATCGCATCACAACAGACAAGGCTTGACCTTCAGTTATATCAAAGCTAAAAAAGATGCAGTAGTCTCAATTTGAATTGATTTCCCCTGGAGTGAACTGGCTTTTCAGTAAAGTAAGTGATGTGTAGTTTTTTTTAGAATTAACCATCTTTTTGCAAGTTTCTACGCGTATAGAGTTAGATTCTAAAACGACCGTGTCGTTTTTTGGAATGTACAGTACTTTCTTTCGTTCAACCAAGTTTCTAGTAAAAAGGAAAAATGCCGGAAAATTTATGTTAAAGAAGCATGAACAGAAACTTTAACGAAAGGATCTGCACCAAATATGTTCAAGAACTAGAAAAAAACAAAACATTTTCGTGGCAACCTCTGGAAATGATGATGTAGGTGAAATTTTTCCAAATGAAACGGGTTATGTATACATATGCCAACATAATCAAACCCAACAGCCACTTTCAAACTAAAAGCTATACATAAAATAAAATAAATGCCGAATAACTTTCGACTCGTTGATTCTCCTTCTAATAGATAAATTTGAGTTATTAACTTGAATACAAACTTATTTGGTCAATTTATACGGACACTCTCTGATTGGCATGGCGCATATTCGTCTACCTATGAATAAAAGCGTGAAGTGTAGCCATTCGATTGATGTGCACTCGCCTTTGCCGGAGTACTTTTCTCTCGCATCTCAATATTTTGCCGGGTAAGATTTATTTTCTTTTGTTGAAGTAAAAGATTTCTCCGTCAGTCTAGCGTCTGTTGTGTATCATGTGAAAGCATCTACAAGTTCACACTACATTAATTATCCACCCATCGACTCGCGTCAAAGACCAGAGACAGGAATCCTCAACTCTCTAGGGCTTCTCTTAAAACAAATTGTGGTTTACCCTTCAAACTTAACAGACACGTACAGAAACTGTATTAACACTTGCATTGGAATGGGTGGATGAATACGAGACTTTGTAACATAATGAACTAAAAAAAAGGAAGCATTTTTCTGTTTACATACGCACTCGCATCAAAGACTAGAGACAAGAAGCAACTCTCTAGGGCTTCTCTTAAAACACATTGTGCATGGTTTACACTTCAAATAGACATGTACAGAAACTGTACTAACATTTGCATTGGATTGGATTAATGAATAAGGAGACTTTGTAACACAACGAGGCAAGCATTTTTCAAAACGATTTTCTGAGCTAGGTATTCCAAGATGAGATCAGATATTCATTATGAACGCCTGAGTAATTGTATGTGTTCCCTGGGGCTCTCTTGTAAAATTAACGGTATAATTCGCCTGCATTTTACCCGCGTGTCCATTTGCTCGTTGCCTTTGACTAATCGACTTTTATTGTTAAATTTGCTGTTACCTTTTTCTTGTAATGATGTGTATAGTTCATGAACAAGTCGCAAAGAGGACAAGAATTGTAACTTTTTGCTCTCGCTTGTAGGTTGTCGCTACAATGCGCATCTTGTGTCATATGATTTAGTTCGCCTTTGCACTCTAAGAACTGGCCAGACTAAAAACGAGACCAGAATTTCAAATTTCATTTTGTAGAATGCTGAAAACCAAATAGTACCCATGTGAAAGTACTGCCGATGAGGTTTTATATGAATGGTCACACCAAAGGATTTTGTCGATAGATTCAAAAGTTGAATGTGAAAATGGTTAACTAAAATTGGTCCCTTTCTATAAAAAGTACACGTAATGTAAAGCAGGATTTTTTTAGCCATCACTTCAGCCGCATGACAGTAAAATAATTTCCAGCTGACTAAAGAAACAGGCTTTTGACAGGTTTACAGGATATAGGGACATTTCGTGTAGTTTATAAAATTTAACTTCCTGTACTCCTTAGTGATTCTTCAGAATATAAAGGGCGAGTATTTAGCATGGATGTTTAAAAACAATATCATAGCAGTACATAGTTTCGTCAGGGGCATGTTCTAGAATTTGAAACGTCTGTAAGACTTTTCCTAAGTTAGACCTCGATCAAAACTGATGGTCGGGTCCGAATTGGCCGAAAAGTTGAAGAACAATTTGCAATGATTCAACTTTTTCTCTAAACGCATCCTCCGTGCAGAAACTCCTGCCTTCAGCTAGTGCAGCTATCATAAAACTAGCCTGTTCCAGGCTACAAGATAAGTATATGTGCATATGTGTATATATGTGCATAAGAAGATCATGAAAACTAATGCGAAAAACAGATCACGCTTGTCCCTACTATCTGGGAGCCTGGCAAAGGCTAGTAAAACACAGGAACGTTAAATAAATACAGATCTAGTGTACGGAATAGAAAATCTAGGAACAATTTAGAAGTGAAGTGACAATAGACCGAACATGTTATATATATCTTTCTTTTTTCTAAATGAAACATTAGCATTTTGAGGTTAAACACAAGACTCTGTAGGGAGTGCTCGGAATTTATTTTCAATTTTGCAAGCAGCCTGTGTCACTGACCGAAAAAAATACATGTATATATCCGTCTCAACTACGTCAGTTTTTAGAAAATGGCGAAACTGACCAGGTTTTTGGAGGTTTATTCAGTATAACCTTCAACAGAACTAGTTTGATGGCAGTGTACACTAACCCTAAGCTTAATGCTGGGGTTCCAAGTTTAGTTCTTTGTTTTATCTCTACGGTTGCGTTATTCGTTTGCAGCTTTCTAATTAAAACAAATCTATCATTGTACACTGATATTTGTCTCCAAGAGTCATAGCCGTAAAAAATCAACAACAAAAAAATAATAATAATAAGCTTGCCACTCAGCATAATCGCTATTCCATCTTTGCTACACAAGTAAACTAATAAGTGCCATTTTGAAAACTTATTGTGACGTGTTCCTTTGGTAGGTGTGGTTTAAAAATCGGAGAGCGAAGTGGAGAAAGCAAAAACGCGAGGACCAAGAGGCAAAGAAGAAAAAAACACAGGATTTAACACCAGATGAAAAAACAAGCCCCTTGGAAGTATTACCACAAAGATCCCCTTCAACTCTTAATGGACATGATAGAGACAATTCAAGTGATGAGCTACACCTGAGGAAAACAAGCGAGATAATAAATGAAACCTATGTAACCCAAGGGACCTTCGCTGAAACACCCAGACTTGAAGCTAAAACAAAAGGGCAACCATTACCCTCTACTGCAAGAACTGAAGGGAGACGTTAAGGAATAGATGATTAATTATTTTTTCTACTAACAATGTATAAACGGTCATGTTCAAAAATTAAGTATCAAATTCTATATTTAAGACATGAAGAAAAATTCAGTGCATCTGTTTAACACACTTAGGAGTTAAAGCACAGGATATAGGGCCACATTGTACAGTATATAGTGAAGAATTTCGTTCGCTTAGTAAAACAGAAATTTGAACAAGTACACATTGCGTTTTCCACACATTTGCAAAATTTAGCCAAGTTTTGCCTTGAAGATGCACAACATCATTCAAAAGGTCAGACCATTGGATTTCATCCACAGACTCAAAAGTTAAGAGCCACCTTGTACAGCATGATAAACAGTACCACAGGAAAGTACTGCTCATTAGCTTTTATTATGGTCACACTATTGGATTTCATCCACAGACTCAAAAGTTAAAACCACCTTGCTTGTACAGCATGATAAACAGTACCACAGGAAAGAACTGCTCAGTAGCTTTTATTGCAGTTGTACCCTTGGATTTCATCCACAGACTCAAAAGTTAGAACCACCTTGTACAGCATAATAAAAAGTACCACAGGAGAGTACTGCTCAGTAGCTTTCATTTCAAAGGTCACACCATTGGATTTCATCCACAGACTCAAAATTTTGAACCACCTTGTACAGCATAATAAAAAGTACCACAAGAAAGTACTGTTCAGTAGCTTTCACTGAATGGTCACACCACAGGATTTCATCCGCAGTGTCAAAAATTAAACCTTGTACAGAATAATTAACAGTACCACAGGAAGGTACTGCTCAGTAACTTTTATTTGAATGGTCACACCATAAGATTTCATCCACAGACTCAAAAGTTAGAACCACTTTGTAAAGCATAATTAACAGTGCAACCAGAAAGAAGTGCTCAGTAGCTTTTATTTCATTTACATTTGACAGGATATCAAAAGTTAAGAAACATCTAGTTGAAAGAGTAGGGTGATGTCACTGCATATAACGTGAAACTTCCAACTTATGGTAGCTTTTCCAAGAGAGCTGATCATATAGACAGCTAGTATAATGTATATTTACACTTTGTTTATTATTTTGTTTAGCAAAGATATATTAATATGTCCACAGATTATATTTATTTGTAATTTTTCCATGAAGCTTGTTAGATGATAGTTCTAACAAGAAATTGCTAGATTTATTTCAAAAGTGTTAATTCCAGTAATTACAGAACAAATACATACGCTTCAGATATAAAACTGAATTGTTCTTATTTCATTTTCTCTCTTTATCAGCAGAAGGGACATTCTTATATTACAAATGTTTGTTGCTTAATCTTTCTTTGTCTACATTTTTTTCCTTTTTTTCCTTCTTCTTTTTTTTTTACATCATCCTTTGTTGGAAGTCTACTTCTCAGTGTTACAAGAGCGCCAAACTTTAACAAACCTACCAAGAAGTTTGGTTTTTCTTCTCTCCAATCAAAGCTGTAAGGGCAGAGTTCACAATAGGATCAGCTAATAAGGACAATATAAAATTCCCCTCCTTAACTGATTCACCCTAAATTCCTCTCTTACTAATACAACACCATTCTCTAATATTTATTGATACCACCTTTTCTTTTTAAAACATATTTATCGCCATGCAACGCATGTAATCTTCGGCCCAGTTCACATGGTGGAAAGTCGCAAGAGGGACTCCAGTAATAAACTGAGCTTCCTTGGTGCAGGCTTTTTCCTATTATCATTTGATGCAAATATTTCTTTCTTTTCATTGGCCAAAAGCCCACCACGCGACATACAAATAACTGCCTACAAATAATGGCCTGCTCACGCACAATATCGTCCAACTGTGTTTGGCTGCAAATACCGTTAATCCTCTATTAAGCCCCCCCCGTGCGGGACTTATTTATTTCAAGCCCATTTGAGGTGGGGCTTAATAGAGTTGGGGGCTTATTTAATTTAGAAAAGACGATGGTATCAGTGCTCCATAGAAAACTTAGAATACAAAGGGGAGAAGCTCAAGAACAAGAGGTTGGAGGTCATGCAGCTGAGGCTCAGGATCAGGTCCGAATTTCCAGTTTGTGAATAAAAAATCCGGGACCAGTCCACACAAAGTTGATTGATTAATACGGTCTCTCATTTATTAGTGAAGAATAATTAGGGGAGGGGAGGGGGGGGCTTAATAGAGAGGGAGCTTATTAACTTTCTTCCCCTAAAAAGGGGGCACTTATTAGTGGGAGGGGGCTTATTTGAGACGCTGGGATTTATAGAGGATTTTTAACAATTATTCCTCGAGCCCGAAAGGGCTCTGAGTCATTGACTCAGAGGCCATGAGGGCGAGAGGAATAATTGTTTTAGTAAAATCCAACTAGTTGGTCAAAAATATCGAAACAAAACAACTTAAGCTGGTTAAAGCTAGACTGTAATCCTTTTCTTCCCGCCAAAAAGCCGGCGCTTTCGCTACTAGTGGGCTATAACATATAGCCCAGTTGTAGCTGAACCAATCAGAACGCAGCATTGATAATAGACCACTAGTTGGATTTTACTAAACGGTAATATTCTGCTCATCTGTTTTTAGCTCGTAGCACCGAGTGCAACATTTTTACCTGGGGCTTTTAGGCGCGCTTTCTGTTCGCTGTTTTCTAAAACGTACGATTTGGACGAGCCGCGAGGTACAAGGCGAACACTACGAAAATTATAATCCTGAAGAATTCCCTCGTTATTTTCACCTACCAGTATAATCTGCTGGGTAGAATGAGATGAAAGCCGAAGACATCAACTCTCCTCGGCGTCCGCCATCTTGTTTGTTGTGCTTAGCAGCCGCTCACAAATAGGCCGCTGACCGATCTCCTTTTATGCTGGCGTCATTGTTTCCGCACCGACCGCACCCATAGAGTGAGATTTCAGCTCTTGGCCAGCAAGCAAAAAACCTCGAAATTGCCGGGTGGCAAAAAAGTAAGTGAACCCACACATTCTTTGCAAAGGGATCTCTCCGAAAATATTGTGTTAAAATTTTCAAAAAATGAAAGTAGGATGCCGTTGTAATTTCGATAGCTATCAGATGAAGTGTGCATTTGAGTGATGCAAAAATGTAAAGAAAGATTCGCCTATAGAGAAAAAAAAAAAACATTGTTGGGCGCGGCGCCACGATAAAAAGTATCGCAGCTCTGGGAACAAGAATGTATCTCGTCATTGTCAGTCCAGCAGAGGCCTATCGGCTCCTTGTTCCATTGTACTCACATGCACAGTTTGGATAACGTCGAATTAACAATTATTCCACGAGTGCACGTTGAATATGAGATCACGGTAGATAGCCAACGAGGCACGTCGAGCCAAATATTGGTCCACTTTATTGGTCAAATACCGCTCTCCCCCCCCCCGCCCCGGGTTCAAGACCTCTAAAAAATGATTATGACGCAGATTTTTTTTGTCAGGGCTGAATGTTCAAGTGACCTACAAGTTCTCCAGGTAATCGTTTATTCATTTCCGAAATGTTACGTTATCCACATGATCCATATGTCTGACCCTTAAACCCTGGGCTCGATTTACTTTGACAAATACTTCCCGAACAGAATTTCGAAGTAGATACTTCTAGTGTTCGGATTGACACAAAAAAGTTCAGTAAGTTGTTCCATTCATTCCAACGGTTGAGATCACCTGTGCGGCTGTGTTTAAAAACAACAACATTGAAACAACCTTGGAAATACAAGTGTCCGAAAGACAAGTACAGGACTGGAAAGAGAGAGGGTTGGTCGAAACCCCGGGGGGGGCACTTGGGTATTTTTTGGGTGGGTATGTGCCGCCCGGGACTCCAAATTGGCAGCCCGTTCTAAAAAAAATTCCCCTAAAATTGATACCCCGTTGTAGAAATGGGCCAATTTTTTATACCCCGTCCTAGAATTCGCCCTAAAACTGATACCCCGTTCTAGAAATGGGCCAATTTTTTATACTCCGTTCTAGGGTGCAACAAGAGTATCACAGTTTGCTTGTTAACGCATTGAACCGTATTTTTAAAAGCAATCTGTCCTTGAATAATTTCAAATGGCTGCATACAAAACTGGAGCTTTCGAGCGTTCGAAATATTATACCCCGTTCTAGAAAACGCCTCTGAAATGGATACCCCGTTCTAAACCAGGAGCTTCAAAATCACGACCCCGTTGGGCGGCACATACCTGTATAGGCAATGTATGGGAGTACCCCCCCCCCCCCGGGGTCGAAACATAAATCATTTGGTGGACGGCCGGAACAAAATGAAGTACTTGGTCTGTAATTCTTCAGTAATCCTTTCAAATTTATAATAAATCCCAGACCTAATATGACCCTGAATTTACACTGCATTGCCGAGCTTTATAAAAAGCTTTGCTTGTATTGAACGCGACTTTAAGCTTTATATAGATACAGTTTATAGACGCAGTTTACTCAAATAAATACAGTTAATCAGGAAGAGGCATGAGGAGGCAACCGGTTAACTGTTTACAAGCAACAGAAGCCTGACTAGGACCGACGAACATGGAAGGGCCAGACCAATCCGCTGACCACTCGGCAACGGTTCCGCAGGCGATGTCACTTAGTCTTCAAACTACGTATTTCAAATAGCTTAGCGGCCTTCGGCAGAAATTTGCTGCCTAATTTATCGGTGCTCATCAGGAAGCGTTTAGATCGTGACCACAGCACTTACGTTTTGTTTACTCAAATAAGTAAAGTAAGTTAGATAATAGCAAGTCCTCTTTCTCAAACCCTTCCGACATTTTCCGAGACATTTTCAGGGCAGCTACTGACAGGAGAAGATTAATGATTTGTCTTGGGTTGCAAGTTTTACCGCACAAGGAGTAACGTGACACTAGCTAAAACATTCCCGAAACCTTGGAACCTTGGTAGAACCTTGGCCTTTCGCCGTTGTTTTATCAGAATTGCGGCAGATTTGTGCAGTTTTTTTTATCGGTTCTAATTTACGGGAAACATGCATACCTTTGTTCAACTATTTCTATGAATACGCGATAAAGATTGAAAAAATTCTTTCGTCGGCATAAGTAGCTTATAGGAAGATTTGTAACGATAGGCAATAAAAAGGGCAGACGGAGGGCAAAACGATTAAGGGTGTATGTGAAATTTGCTCCACAGAATTTGGCACAAGAGGTCAAAAGGAAAAAAGTCTGATTACGTGACCTGAAATAAGGCAATTAGCACGCATTGACTTAACAGGCGTAAACAAAAAAAGTAATCAATTTAATATTTTGTTTTGTCGTGTCATTTGGCTAAAGAAAATGAAAGGAATCTCAAGATATGAGCCAAAGAAAATAGTTCATTCCGATCTATCTATCTAAGTCAAACAGCGGTGGTTTAATTTCGACCCTTTTAGTTTACAAGATATCTTGTGAGTCACCATTCAAATAAAAGCTAATGGGCAGACTTTTCACATTATTTATCTGCTATACAAAGTCGTTCCAACTTTTCAGCCCGTAGATGAAATCCTATTCAAATGGCGGCTATTGAGCAGAACTTTCCCGTGGTACTGTTTACTATATGCTGTAAAAAGTGGTTCGGATTTTTGTATGTTTTATTTCTGTCACGATAAATAAACTGCCTAAATACAATATACACAGAAGAATACGGGAAAATGTAACCCTCAGACATAAAGTAGCCAGTGGGATAAGGACCGGAAGGAGGCACAGTACAAAAGAATAATCATGTTTGTTTTCTCTTAGTCTTGCACGTGTCTACTTAAACGGTGCTGGTTCTTGTTAGGTGTGGCTCTAACTTTGTCTAGTCCCTAGGCCTCATTATTGAGCGCGGCCGATGGGTTTCGGGTCACGTGGTCCGAGCGTTCGTCTCGGATACGTCACCGAAATGCATTGACCGAGAGGGCCTGGAAAGACGACGTACAGGAAGGAGGCAAGTTCTAACTTTTTTACCCAGTACATATACATAACAAAATCCGTTTGTGCGATCATCGAAGTGAAACCCCCTGGCAATACATTTGCAAAATACTGATTTTCTTTTCTATGATTGCAAAAGCGTTGTCATATGTAAAAAAAATGCGAAAAAAAAAAAAAGAAAATGTAAAAAAAAGCCAAATAGCAATTAACTCACTTACTAATAAACCACCCTCGGGTTCATCAATTTGCAACACAAGCGTACAGCCGTTGCATTTGTATTTGTTTTCATACCTTAAAAACGCCTACAAATGAATGAATCTTGATCAGATCTTCTGTAGATGACGATGATGATGAATGTAAATATACTTATAGTGCTCAGTACACTGCGGCCCCGTATCCGGATATTTTTGAATCAGCACCTTTTTTTCCGGATTCAAAAATTTCCACGTGCACACTTATCCGTATTCAAATCGTATTTGCCCGTCCACCGTATCCGACAAGTATCGGGATTCACTCTAGTACCCAAGACTCCTCTGGGAATATTGGCAAAAGAGCATGCGTCGTAAAGCGCCTGAAGTTTGCATCTTGCTCTACCTTGTGTTATATATGATTCTCGATTTTATCGCTAGAATTATGGCAGCATTCGCTCGGAAATCAAACAAAAATGCAAAGAGTAAGGGCGAAACAGCTGTCTTGACGGCTACGCCCCCGCTCTGTTTTTGGTTCTTTCGGTGTCGTGTTGATGTCTTGCAAAGTTAATTTTCACGTAGTACGATCAGCGTTGCAGAATTCAGTGCGGTCTACGCAGTGTATATTTTTGCTGGTCAGGTCTTTTAGAGATCCTACGTTTTTCGGCATATTCGTTTGCGGTCGTTTGCAGTTTCAATGTCTATTTAAAGAGTAAGGTTGACTCCATCATCTGGACGGATGATGAAGTTGACCTTACGGTATTCAAGGCAAAGAACTGGGCTCGATCTTGTGACGTCACTGGATAAAAATAATATCTGCATTTAGCGTCCACACGAATCTGGATTCATAACGTATTCAAAAATTTCTACTCCGGAGAGCGGAATCAAAAAGTTGCAGATTCGTATGTCGGATTCACCGGATACTTCTAGGCGGAAGCCGTATCAGGAAAGAAAAAGTTGCGAGTCAAAAATATCGGGATACGTGTGGACGGTTCTTTCTTTCATTATAAAAAAATGTTGTCTACCATGAATCGACTAACGAATTAAAAAGCAGGCCGTGGGGATACACTTATCTTATAATCTTCAGGAGCACGGTATTTGAGAGAATGAACTCTGCTTTTCTTTTAAATAGGTGTGCACTACAAATACTGAGAGTTTCATTGAAAAAAATTGCCGGCAATAAAAGCCTTGGAAAGAAGTCTTTCCTCCTTAGTTGCGTAATGACTAAATTTAGAGTGAAATTAAGTTGAGAGGTGTAAGAAAATGCAAACTAAAATTTCAAGCAAGCTGAAATGCAAATTTGTCTTCTTTTCTCCACATATCATAATACTGCAATAAGTGGCCACTCTCAAAAAGCCTGAAATATCGGTAGCTACTGTTAAGTTTCCATTGTAATCCTATATTCTTTCATGTTGAGCCACACTACAGATAAGGCTATCTTTGAGGATACTATTGTAAGGTGGAATAACATGCATGTGGACTTGGAACGTTGTTACTCCCAAAAGATCCCTAAGGTTTCAATGGGAAATTAAAAAATTCCTGGACCAACCGTTGACCCCTACGGCCGGTACGCTTGATTTGATTACCAACCATTGTTTCAACGTCGAAAGACGTTAATGCAGTGTTGTTTTACGTTTACGTGGATAATTTATTTTTTCTATTAAGGTTTTACGCAAAAAAAGGTGCATTTCGTTGAAAGGATCAAAAGGTAATAAGCGCCTCCTTGTTTAACGCCCTCCTTCAAATAAGAGCCCCTCCGTTAAGACGAAAGCCAGTTAAAAAAAGAGCCCGGACGGTTATTGGAGGAAATGTGGTAAATGTTTATATTTATTTTGGGGGAATTTTATGCCTTTTTTCGTGCTTCATGTCCGAGTCACTAAGAGTATATTAATTCACCTTTTCTTTGAAGACTAATATATATCTCTGATCTTGATAACTATAATGATAAAGTTGATATCTGATTCCTTTACACAACTGAACAATATAAACACATCTTAAAAAGCCATGCTACAAGTCATGAAAACTCACTTCAAACCATTTCAGTTTGGAGTTCTATTTGCAAGGTGAGTAATCAATCTGTAATCTGTAATCAACCATCCCTCTTAAGACATTTAAGAAACCATTCTTGCCGTAAAGTTAAGACTAGTTAATTAAACTTTTTAAAGTGCTGGGAAAAGTTTTTATGCTTGAAGTGTTTCCAACTTGGGCAAGAAACTAAACAAAAATTCTTAGGTTCATGAGTTTTTAATCCCCTGAAAGTTTGAATTCTCCTGAAACCGATGTTTGTTTCAGGTAGATACTTAACAATTTCAGGAAGAAAAAGAAATCGACACACGACAACGGCAAAGTTTAGAAAAAATGAAGTACGAAAACGCCTGATGCTTCTAATTGCTAGACATTAGGGGCTAGTCGACTTTAATTTTGACAAAAGACTCACGGTCAGCGTCGTAGTTGCTTGAATATAAGTTTACAAAACTTTATATATGATTTGACACGTTTAGCTTCATCTTCCCAGCACACAATCGAGGAAGGCAACAACATTTAGCAATTAATTTCAAGTCATAATAATAATGATGCTAATAATAATAATAATAACAATAACAATAATAATAATAATGTACAAAAAAGACACACCTAAAAAGTACTTCAAGCTTCAGCTTCTTGTGGATCCGTGCCAAAGAAAGATATATGGGCTTCTCGAACCTAGAGTGTACCTTAATAACTTAATGTTGTAAACGGGCCAGAAAACGTCCGACTTGTTCAAGTTCCAAAACTCTTGAAGAGCATTCCAGCATTTTCATGCCAGGGTAAATGTGACGCTTCACATTGGCATGCAAAGGACAGTATCCAAATAAAAATTTATCAGATGGATAGTGTGAAATAACCACAATTTGTTATTCATGGAGTTTGGGAGCTCGTTTGACTCGACAGTAGAGGGCTTAGTCTGTGTATTTATTCGGTGACTTAGCTGGTTTGCATATTAAACAGTAATTCCGTTTTTCTCTTGTTAGTTTACTTCGATGGACCATCTCAGAATGAATCGTCCAATAGTTGCCGCATTTTTGGTGTTCTTTGCGTGTTCGATTTTGACTGTAAGTAAAAAATATGGTTACTGAAACATAGCATTTAAGATGAGAACTCTTGTAAAATTTCTTATATAAACTGTTGAATTTATCGAAGTTTTAGAGATGAATTTATTGTTCTTTTAGGATCAAGTGTGGTCAGTTTATATAAAAGGAGTCGGTAAGCTTTTTGTACTCGAGTTAGTCAAGAAAAAAGAAATTAGGTCACTTCCGGGTTGCCCCAAGCCTCTGTTTTAAATTGAGTCTAAGTGCAAAGTCATTAATATAAAAATGATTTTCTACTCTCATACAAAGAGAACTAAGTAAGAAAGGTTTTGAATTGCTCTTAGCCTCAGTTTCAAAACGAGGGATTTTGAACTCGGAAATTACCTATTTCTTTTAGGCGTTTAAAGGGGCTGTGCCACGGCAGTCCAGTTCATTTTGTTTAATTTTGCCAGTTACTCGCCCTCAATCGCTATGGAACTTAAAGTAAGCAAAGAAATTACTTGTAAATGGCACAAGCAGAGATTCGAGACAAAAAAATATGTCTCCTGAGCATTATTTTTGAAGTTGCAAAGAGGAGAGATCAACTTTGAAAAACTGTTAGACTGGCATCTGCGTTGACGCCTACCAAGGAGATGACGATTGTTCAGGTTCCGAAAAATGCTGCTGTAGTGGATGTGGGCATGTTTGCATAAAAACCATTCGATATGTCAGTCAACATGGTTTCCTCATATTTAGACTTTGCTCGTATGAGTATGCGCAAGCAATCCCCTTGTCTCTTCACTATTAAATTTTACTATACACCGTGTAGAATTGTTGGCTTTGAAATCTAGCTAGAGTTCGAGGGGCTATAGTTGCTGGTTTTGACCGGACAATGCATGGAAACGAGCTTTACGCGACAGGAGTAGCTCAGAGAAATAGTGGATGAACGATATTGACATGCTGGTTACAATTGGAGTGAGGTCATAGAAACAACATAGAATTTAGCCATACTTTTCTAAGAGTAGTGGAACACTTCAGGATGAAATCTCTAGAGGGGTGATGCAAACTGTGGCCAAGTATAGTAAAATTCGTATTATTTTCTGAAAATATATAAACTAAAACAAGTAAATAGAGGGAAATTGTTCAAATTATGAACAGATTCCTTGTATTTTCTAGTATAAATTAGAGAAAAACGGTTCTCCTGAGACAGCATAGCAGAGACTTTGTATAAAACACCATACGCTACTTCCACATTTCCCATAATGCACCTTATTTATAAATTTTCACCCCAAATTTCGCATAACCTTTGTTTTTCATTTCTCCTGGGTATTACAGCCGTCCAAAGAAAATGAAAACAATTCTTATGCAAAATGTTGGGGGGCAAACAAGGTGCATTATGGAAATGTGGAAACGGCGAACTAATTATGTTACAGCACAAGAAAAACCTGGTTTGTGTCCCAAGCCCAGTGGGCCTGGTATCTGTGTTGAGGCCTGCTCTGTGGATGGCGATTGTAAAGGTGCCAAAAAATGCTGCTCTAATGGCTGTGGACATGTTTGCAAGAAACCAGTGGGTATGTACCTTAACTATCAACATCCCTGAAGAAATATTCGAGTCGTTTTCTCTTTTAACGCATGCGCAATCTTTTTGCCTGTTGACTCTTAATCTTTCTTTATTATGCATTATGGGCGTTACTACTGTGCAAAACTGGCAGGTTTGTTCTTGTTTAAAGTGACACCAATAGTAAGAACCTGCATAACTAGTATTTCATGGAAAAAAAAATCGATAATGATAATGATAAAAATAATGATGATGATGATGATGATAATGATGAAAACCGTTGCGCTAACACGGAATAGCAGAAAATCACCATAAAAGTAATGTTAAAATTTGCTGCAACGTAAGGGAAAGCTGAGTTTTGTCCCAAACCCAAACCTGACCAGATTGGCATCTGCGCTGTGACGCCTGCCAAGGAGATGACGATTGTTGAGGTTCCGAAAAACGCTGCTTTAATGGATGCAGGCACGTTCGCATCAAACCACCCGATACGTCAATCAACATGGTTTCCCCATATTTAGGCTTTGCTCGTATGAGTATGCGCAAGCAATCCCCTTGTCTGTTCACTATTAAATTTTGCTATACACCGTGTAGAATTGCTTGCTTTGAAATCTAGCTAGAGTTCGAGGGGCTATAGTTGCTGGTTTTGACCGGACAATGGAAACGAGCTTTACGCGACAGGAGTAGCTCAGAGAAATAGTGGATGAACGATATTGACATGCTGGTTACAATTGGAGTGAGGTCATAGAAACAACATAGAATTTAGCCATACTTTTCTGAAAGTAGTGGAACACTTCAGGATGAAATCGCTAGAGGGGTGATGCAAACTGTGGCCAAGTGTAGTAAAATTCGTATCTTTTTCTGAAAATGTATAAACTAAAAGAAGTAAATAGAGGGAAATTGTTCAAATTATGAACAGATTTCTTGTATTTTCTCGTAGAAATTAAGGAAAAACGGTTCTCCTGAGACAGCATAGCAGAGACTTTGTATAAAACACCATACGCCACTTCCACATTTCCCATAATGCACCTTATTTATAAATTTTCTCCCCAAATTTCGCATAACCTTTGTTTTTCATTTCTCCTGGGTATTACAGCCGTCCAAAAAGAAAATGAAAACAATTCTTATGCAAAATGTTGGGGGGCAAACAAGGTGCATTATGGAAATGTGGAAACGGCGAATTAATTATCTTACAGTACAAGAAAAACCTGGTTTGTGTCCCAAGCCCAGTGGGCCTGGTATCTGTGTTGAGGCCTGCTCTATGGATGGCGATTGTAAAGGTGCCAAAAAATGCTGCTCTAATGGCTGTGGACATGTTTGCAAGAAACCAGTGGGTATGTACCTTAACTATCAACATCCCTGAAGGAATATTCGAGCCGTTTTCTCTTTTAACGCATGCGCAATCTTTTTGCCTGTTGACTCTTAATCTTTCTTTATTATGCATTATGAGCGTTACTACTGTGCAAAACTGGCAGGTTTGTTCTTGTTTAAAGTGACACCAATCGTAACAACCTGCATAATTAGTATTTCATGGAAACTAATCGATAATGATAATGATAAAAATAATGATGATAATGATGATGATAATGATGAAAACCGTTCCGCTAACACGGAATAGCAGAAAATCACCATAAAAGTAATGTTAAAATTTGCTGCAACGGAAGGGAAAGCTAAGTTTTGTCCCAAACCCAAACCTGACCAGATTGGCATCTGCGTTGACGCCTGCTGCCAAGGAGATGACGATTGTTCAGGTTCCGAAAAATGCTGCTTTAATGGATGCGGGCACGTTTGCATGAAACCACTCAATATGTCAATCAACATGGTTTCCTTATATTTAGACTTTGCTCGTATGAGTATCCGCAAGCAATCCCCTTGTCTCTTCACTATTAAATTTTGCCATACACCGTGTAGAATTGCTTGCTTTAAAATCTAGCTAGAGTTCGAGGAGCTATAGTTGCTGGTTTTGACCGGACAATGGAAACGAGCTTTACGCGACAGGAGTAGCTCAGAGAAATAGTGGATGAACAATATTGACATGCTGGTTACAATTGGAGTGAGGTTATAGAAACAACATAGAATTTAGCCATACTTTTCTAAGAATAGTGGAACACTTCAGGATGAAATCTGTAGAGGGGTGATGCAAACTGTGGCCAAGTATAGTAAAATTCGTATCATTTTCTGAAAATATATAAACTAAAAGAAGTGAATAGAGAGAAATTGTTCAACTTATGAACAGATTTCTTGTATTTTCTCGTAGAAATTAGGGAAAAACGGTTCTCCTGAGACAGCATAGCAGAGACTTTGTATAAAACACCATACGCCACTTCCACACTTCCCTTAATGCACCTTATTTATAAATTTTCACCCCAAACTTTGGCATAACCTTTGTTTTTCATATCTCCTGGGTATTACACCAGTCCCAAAAGAAAATGAAAACAATTCTTATGCAAAATGTTGGGGGGCAAACAAGGTGCATTATGGAAATGTGGAAATGGCGAATTAATTATGTTACAGCACAAGAAAAAAAACCTGGTTTGTGTCCCAAGCCCAGTGGGCCTGGTATCTGTGTTGAGGCCTGCTCTGTGGATGGCGATTGTAAAGGTGCCAAAAAATGCTGCTCTAATGGCTGTGGACATGTTTGCAAGAAACCAGTGGGTATGAACCTTAACTATCAACATCCCTGCTCTGATGTTAGGCGTTGCACGGTTGTTATACGCAAGCGCAATTATCTTCCCTGTTGACCGTTAATCTTTCTTTATTATGTATTATGGGCGTTACTACTGTGCAAAACTGGCAGGTTTGTTCTTGTTTAAAATGACACCAATCGTACGAACCTGCATAATTATTATTTCATGGAAAATAATCGATAATGATAATGATAACAATGATGATGATGATGATAATGATGAAAACTCCGTTCCGTTAACACGGAAAAGCAGAAAATCAGTATAAAAATAATATTAAAATTTCCTGCAGCGGAAGGGAAACCTGAGTATTGTCCCAAACCCAAACCTGACCAGATTGGCATCTGCGTTGACGCCTGCCAAGGAGATGACGATTGTTCAGGTTCTGAAAAATGCTGCTCTAATGGATGCGGGCACGTTTGCATGAAACCACTCGATATGCATGTTTTCCCCATATTTAGGCTTTGCTAGTATGAGTATGCGCAAGCAATCCTCTTAGCTTGAATGTTCACTACTAAATTTTGCTGTACACCGGGTAGAATTGCTTGCTCCGAAGTCTAGCTAGATGATGATGATGATGATGAAGATGATAGTGATAGTGATGAAGGAGATGGTAGTGGTGGCAATTAAGACGATTATCTAGGGAAAGCCCAGGAAGCTCAGGCTTTTAAACACTCCTTTAAGGGCCCGCGCGTAAGAACCTACATTTTTTCAAGTCTGGCGAAATGGTTTTTGGTTTTTTTTTGGTAGCTACCTCCTGTTTAGGCTAAGTTGGTTCTTGATTAGAAGTATTTGACAGAATGTACTCTCCTTCTCACTTTTGCTATGTATGTTTTTACCAATCAGATTAACATTTAGAGACAGAGGACACTCTTTTGTTACCAATATTGAGACGCATAGTTGACAGAATGTACTCTTCTATTCTTTTATACAGTGCTAGGCTAGCCTCTTCCACGAAGACATTGGTCGAGCTAATTTCCAGCAAAAAAGGCCTTGGAGAGATGTTTTCCGTTCTTCATTGCATAATGGCTACATTTATTTTAAAATTAGAATAAATTTAAAGTTAATCGATGTAAGAAAAATAAATGCAGTATGAAAATAAAGTCAAGATGAAATACAACTTCTTATTCCTATTTTTTCTTGATTTATCACACTCTCTCAACTTATTCTTTATGGCAATGTATGGAGATCAGTCTGCAGAATTTGTACGTGAATATTAGGGCTAAGTCGGTTGACAAGAAATAACACTCACATTTCGGTTCGGCAAACATAAGGCTAAAACGCACTATTATTCATTCAAAACATTTTGCCGTTTCTTGTTAGCTTTATTCCCCGGTCGGCTAATTCGGATTGAGGTAATGAAAAAAGTAGGTTGCAGGTTTAATGCTCGAATTAAATTCGGCACATGTGAAATTCGACGTTTGAACTGGGCCTAATTAGGCATTGCAACTTTTGTTGTACCAGGTCCAATTGTTTCGGCCACTTGCTCTCAATCTTTACTAGTCTCCACGTTACCGTGGAAAGTCTGCGTGTTCAAAAAATAAGGAGTATAAAGAGTCTCTTCGGTAAAATCACTAGTTTGACAAAGTAAAACATGCTTTATCCCGACAAGGAAGACTAAAAGTATGTTGCTTCTCTTGACCGAGTGATTAACGGGATTAAAAAAATGCAGCTCAAGACAAAAATAATTCCGTTGTTTTTCGTCTTCTAAATGAGCGTAGAAGTTTCAAATCTCGAGGTACCGGGGAAGGCAGGTATAACTTGGGTGCTAGGGGTACCGTGGATACCGGAGATGACGGGTGTGCCGGGTCCGGATCCTCGTGCTAAAGGATTAAAGCACCTGGGGGAACTAAACAATGTACTTTCCAAGCTCGGAGAGAGGGGGTTACAATTTATCCCGATGTCTTATTATTAACGCTTCATTGATTTTTACCAAAACGAAACACAATTATGTCACACAGATTGGTCTTTATCCCCAATTGGAAAGCAAACTGCGAAAATAACCTGAAATATATCCCTGTTGAGGGTAGGCATGTTGCGATTGCGCTGGAAAATTCGCCAAAAGGTGCTCAAAACATGGCAAAAAGTTCTCAAATAATGCTCAAATTTTTGAAAAAAGTGCTTGAAATTTAGAAATAGTGCTCCAAAGTTGCTCGTAGTTTTTAATTATTTCCAAGCAGATGTTCATAAATATTCTTAGTTTTATCGAGTTCAACCCTCGATTTTTTAATAGCTGACCAAAGAAGTGTAACACCAATGTTTTTCGAATAAAAACTCTTTATTAAGATATAAACCCAAGATCTACTCAGTCAAGGTCTTCAACCCCTAAGTCAACATAGTTCTTAAAGGACTCCCACAGCAGCACACTGAGAACCGTATGGACTTCAACGGCTTACTGAAAACGTTTTGAAGACAAAACATTGCATTAAACAGTGTGGAAAATTGTAAAAAAAAAGTGCTTCAATGTTGCCCAAAAAGCCAAAAGCCGGCTCTTTGTGCAGACCATGATCAGCACTGATATGGAAAAGCTAAGCAAAGCTAAGTCCCTGATGAAAACTAGTTTTGTCTACTCGAAATATTGGGCAAAATGTAATCCTTACCTGTCCGATCATCATTGCCTTCAATTTTAAGTAAAATAACGGTACTTATGTTTCCATGGTAGCACTAATCGTTCATGTTAAGTCACCAAGCCTAACTTCTCGTGCCCACTCTGTCTGATTAGTCGAGGAAGATCTGGGAACCAGATAACCAAAGGCCATCTCAAAATCTTATAAGGTCCCAGTGTTTTTATCAGCCTTAGCTTCGCTCACCCCACCGCTTCTATCATGATTTGATCACGTGCTTTTGCCGTGACCCCGAGCGGGTTGCTATGGCTGAATTGCTACGATCGGGATTTATTCAAATGTAGTCAAGGCTCCGTGGGACCAAGAATCAACCAATGAGAGTCCCTTTTCAGTTGAGTGAAAGCAAGTCTTTAGTAGCAACCGCCAAAAAGTACAAATTAAAGAGGAACCTTGTCCCTTAAGTTGATTAAGCCCTCGGGACGAGATTGAGCGTATCCACGTATTTAGTTGTCATGGTAAAAACAGTGCAGAATGATAAGCGTCATGAAAGAGCTTCTTAGGTTTGTTCAGGTTGTTTTCGACATAATTATTAAGTAAACATTTCAATATCAAAATCATTTATCCACTGTATTTTTTCCTTTAACCCTTCGTGGTTCACGCACGGAGTCTCACTGAAATGCAATACGTTAATTGATGACTTCAGAGAAGACTATAGAGTCTTTTTATAATTAATAGCAAACGGCAGTTGATGACCCCTTTGACCATCTTAGCTTAATACTTTAAGTTCCAAACTTGATCAATAGCAACGACTTCGTAGTTCACGACGTCTCAAATGCAATGCGTTAATTCATGACTTCAGTGGAGACTATATAATGTTTTAATTAATTAAAAGCAAACGGCAGATGAAGACGCCTTTGGCCATCTTAGCCTCCAAAGTTGATTAACATGAATAGCCTTCTAGCAGTTAGACACAACAAATAGAGTTCTAAATTGTGACGTCATAAAAAATTAAATTTGTGACATTATGGGATTTGTCGGGACATTCTGAAAGAACAACATCCAAGAGGCCTACTACCACCTACTTGCCAAAAACTAGCATTGTGAGGCAAATTGCTTTTGACATATTAGCCCCTTTCTGCTCTGATGACTCCATATAAATCCTTCTTAATTTGACTCGGGTCATAACGTTATGACCCAAGTCAAATTTAGAAGGATTTCTATGAGTCGTCAGGGCATAATTGGGCTAATATCTCAGAGCCAATTTGGCCCGAAATGTTAAGTTTTGGCAAGTAGGCCTGTTGGATGTTGTCCTTTCAGAATATCCTGACAAATCCCATAATTTCTCGAATTTACTTTTATGACGTCATCAATTTAGAACTCTATTGGACAGAATCAAGAGAGAAGGTTACGAGAATTAATAACATGGTCACCAAGGGCCAAATGATCCTTCAAACAATTCTTTAAGGAAGTAAGATAAATTCAAGTGATACACGATCGCCAATTGCATATAAATCAAACAATAAAACTAATAAAAAATAAAGGTTTTCACGGTTAACCCAAAATGAAAAAGGTTATTGAAAATCTTCTTTTTAATACTGAGTTTGCGTGTTTAATTTTTAGGCATATTTTCCTTTCATCTGTCACCATATTGTCGCTTTCATATAATTAAAAAAAGTTGCTTATCTTACTTTTAAATGAACTTGTCGTTGCGTCGTAGTTAGTGATTACTTCTGAAGTTGTATATCCAGGTTTTGCATCAAAGGAATTTTTCCTTTCATTAACTACCTAACGCAGTTTGCGTGTAAACTTTATATAAATTAATCATTCTATTTTCTATAACCTTTCAAATGATCTAGATTGTAGAGTTTCAATGATATTTCAGTAACACAGCTGTATTTACTGAGCATTGGACACAATCGTAAAAGTCATTTTAGCAGTGTAAATCTCATTTGAATTCGAAGACTTTAGTTTGGCAAAGGTAAGTAAGGACTTCCCTTGTTTTTCACAGTTTTAGTTTTGGTTGCAAAGCGAGTCCAGTATTTCATGTATTTAAAAAATTTAGCTGCCAACAATTTTTCTGCTTGAGTTTTCAGATTACTAGCAGGGAAGATAACTTAGCTTCTCTACGCAAAGTTCCGACGGTTCTTAAAAATTGCCGCATTTTCTAAAGCAAAGTCGTAAGACTGTTATATTTTTTCGAAGTATGCTGTAAATTCATTTGTGTTGCTGTTGTCACATTCCGATAAAAAGAACATACAATTAATGGGAAAAACTTACCAGAATAGATAAATAGATAACTGATAAGCTTGGTGCTTGCAATTTTTTGTTTTCAAAGGTGCTTATCAAGATTCAAAAAACATCATAGTCTGAATGAGCTTGTAGAGACTATTATTTCTTTTCAAGTGACATGGCTACAGTTAAAAGGCATTTCTAGAAATTATATTATAAACACTTCCAAGTTTCTGTCATCAAAGGCACTCCATTCCGTTCGAGGGACAGCAGGTAACATTTCGTTGGACTAAGTTGTGGGTATGGGAAAACTCAAATAGGTTAGGAGTTATCTGACTGAGGTCATTATATTGGTTATTAGTGGACGGCTTATATTGTCTGTATATATGTTATATTAATTTGGTGGTTTCTTAATTGGGTAGTGTATTTGACAGCTATTTTGTTTTCCTTTTCTTAGTTTAGGTTGACTGACCATTCCAAAATGAATCGTGCATTTGTTGCTGTATTTTTGGTGTTCATTGTTTGTTCTGTCTTAACCGTGAGTAAATTAACCTTAGGAAACTGCCGACATTTTGAGATGCCACAACAAGTTCCCCGCGTAACGACAACTGAGAAACCAGCGCAGAAGAAAATCCCGTACTGATGACGTGTCACTTCCCAGATCTGGATAGTGAAACATCATCAGCCTAGAACTTCTGCGCTCCTTCCTCAGACGTCATTTCGCGGGGAAAGCAGAAGTGTCATCGCGAAATGTGGGTTGTTTTCTCCAGCTTGATTTTATGACAACATTAAACGAAAAACCGCTCCCAATTAGTCTTTCGTCACATTTCCTTACACCTTTTCATAAATACGATGTGTATTCTTTAACTTACAGTATTAAAAGTTATATATTTTGCTTTTTAGGCTCAGGTCTGGTCAGCTTCTTATTTTAAGCGAGACCGTAAGTAGTTTATCATTTTAGTGTAAAATAAATACGTTTGCAAGAAACCATTCGGTATGTACCTTAAACAATCAACATGTTTTTTCCATCTTTAAGCATTGTTCGTTTGTTATAAACACGCGCAATCTTCTTGCCTGCTCATATTATACTTTGGATCCCACAGCCACTCACTCTTAACCTACGCTCTGCACAGTGCACGTTACGGTTGAATCGCTAGCTCCAAAATTTAGCATGAATTTGAGAAAGTATGGGCGAATCCTTTTGCCTTTGTTTACATTTTTGCCTTAGTGACATATGCTTATCATTATCTGCCGAAAAAATCTCTGAATATCAAAAAAGAGATGTGTAAAGGAATAGCACATTTTCAAAATAACCGCCATCTCTGCAGGCCCTTTAGGACTGATGGGATAAAAGCGATGTCACGTGCTATTTCAGGGTAATGGGTTCATGATAACCGTCACGAATATAGAGGCATTAAGTGACCACTAAGCCCACTATGAGAATGTTGATGTAATTGCTGTAGTTACTGTAGTTGGTGTAGTAGCTGTAGTTGGTGTAGTAGCAGTAGTTGGTGTAGTAGTTGTAGTTGGTGTAGTAACTGTAGTTGGTGTAGTAGCTGTAGTTGGTGTAGTTAGTGTAGTTGGTGTAGTAGCTGTAGTTGGTGTAGTAGCTGTAGTTGGTGTAGTTGGTGTAGTTGCTGTAGTTGCTGTAGTTGGTGTAGTTGGTGTAGTAGCTGTAGTTAGTGTAGTAGCTGTAGTTGGTGTAGTTGGTGTAGTTAATGTAGTTGGTGTAGTTGGTCTAGTTGGTGTAGTAGCAGTAGTTGGTGTAGTAGCTGTAGTTGGTGTAGTTAGTGTAGTTGGTGTAGTACCTGTAGTTAGTGTAGTAGCTGTAGTTGGTGTAGTTAGTGTAGTTGGTGTAGTACCTGTAGTTGCTGTAGTTAGTGTAGTAGCTATAGTTGGTGTAGTAGCTGTAGTTAGTGTAGTAGGTGTAGTTAGTGTAGTTAGTGTAGTTGGTGTAGTAGCTGTAGTTGGTGTAGTAGCTGTAGTTGCTGTAGTTGGTGTAGTTGGTGTAGTTAATGTAGTTGGTGTAGTTGGTGTAGTAGCTGTAGTTAGTGTAGTAGCTGTAGTTGGTGTAGTTAGTGTAGTTGGTGTAGTAGCTGTAGTTGCTGTAGTTGGTGTAGTTAATGTAGTTGGTGTAGTTAGTGTAGTTGGTGTAGTAGCTGTAGTTGGTGTAGTTGGTGTAGTTGGTGTAGTTGGTGTAGTTGGTGTAGTTTCTGTAGTTGGTGTAGTTGGTGTAGTAGCTGTAGTTAGTGTAGTAGCTGTAGTTGGTGTAGTTGGTGTAGTTAATGTAGTTGGTGTAGTTGGTCTAGTTGGTGTAGTAGCAGTAGTTGGTGTAGTAGCTGTAGTTGGTGTAGTTAGTGTAGTTGGTGTAGTACCTGTAGTTAGTGTAGTAGCTGTAGTTGGTGTAGTTAGTGTAGTTGGTGTAGTACCTGTAGTTGCTGTAGTTAGTGTAGTAGCTATAGTTGGTGTAGTAGCTGTAGTTAGTGTAGTAGGTGTAGTTAGTGTAGTTAGTGTAGTTGGTGTAGTAGCTGTAGTTGGTGTAGTAGCTGTAGTTGCTGTAGTTGGTGTAGTTGGTGTAGTTAATGTAGTTGGTGTAGTTGGTGTAGTAGCTGTAGTTAGTGTAGTAGCTGTAGTTGGTGTAGTTAGTGTAGTTGGTGTAGTAGCTGTAGTTGCTGTAGTTGGTGTAGTTAATGTAGTTGGTGTAGTTAGTGTAGTTGGTGTAGTAGCTGTAGTTGGTGTAGTTGGTGTAGTTGGTGTAGTTGGTGTAGTTTCTGTAGTTGGTGTAGTTGGTGTAGTAGCTGTAGTTGGTGTAGTTGGTGTAGTTGGTGTAGTTGGTGTAGTTGGTGTAGTTTCTGTAGTTGGTGTAGTTGGTGTAGTAGCTGTAGTTAGTGTAGTAGCTGTAGTTGGTGTAGTTGGTGTAGTTAATGTAGTTGGTGTAGTTGGTCTAGTTGGTGTAGTAGCAGTAGTTGGTGTAGTAGCTGTAGTTGGTGTAGTTAGTGTAGTTGGTGTAGTACCTGTAGTTAGTGTAGTAGCTGTAGTTGGTGTAGTTAGTGTAGTTGGTGTAGTACCTGTAGTTGCTGTAGTTAGTGTAGTAGCTATAGTTGGTGTAGTAGCTGTAGTTAGTGTAGTAGCTGTAGTTGGTGTAGTTAGTGTAGTTGGTGTAGTAGCTGTAGTTGCTGTAGTTGCTGTAGTTGGTGTAGTTGGTGTAGTAGCTGTAGTTAGTGTAGTAGCTGTAGTTGGTGTAGTTAGTGTAGTTGGTGTAGTAGCTGTAGTTGGTGTAGTAGCTGTAGTTGCTGTAGTTAATGTAGTTGGTGTAGTTAGTGTAGTTGCTGTAGTTGGTGTAGTTGCTGTAGTCGGTGTAGTAGCTGTAGTTGGTGTAGTTGCTGTAGTTGCTGTACTTAATGTAGTTGGTGTAGTTGGTGTAGTTGGTGTAATAGCTGTAGTTAGTGTAGTAGCTGTAGTTGGTGTAGTTAGTGTAGTTGGTGTAGTAGCTGTAGTTGGTGTAGTAGCTGTAGTTGGTGTAGTTGGTGTAGTTAATGTAGTTGGTGTAGTTGGTGTAGTTGGTGTAGTGGGTGTAGTAGCTGTAGTTGGAGTAGTTAGTGTAGTTGGTGTAGTAGCTGTAGTTGCTGTAGTTGGTGTAGTTAATGTAGTTGGTGTAGTTGGTGTAGTTGGTGTAGTAGCTGTAGTTAGTGTAGTAGCTATAGTTGGTGTAGTTAGTGTAGTTGGTGTAGTAGCTGTAGGGTAATGGATTCATGATAACCGTCACGAATATAAAGACATTAAGTGACCACTAAGCCCACTATGAGAATGTTGATGTAATTGCTGTAGTTACTGTAGTTGGTGTAGTAGCTGTAGTTGGTGTAGTAGCAGTAGTTGGTGTAGTAGTTGTAGTTGGTGTAGTAACTGTAGTTGGTGTAGTAGCTGTAGTTGGTGTAGTTAGTGTAGTTGGTGTAGTTGCTGTAGTTGGTGTAGTAGCTGTAGTTGGTGTAGTTAGTGTAGTTGGTGTAGTAGCTGTAGTTGCTGTAGTTGGTGTAGTAGCTATAGTTGGTGTAGTAGCTGTAGTTGGTGTAGTAGCTGTAGTCGCTATAGTTGGTGTAGTTAATGTAGTTGGTGTAGTTAGTGTAGTTGGTGTAGCTAGTGTAGTTGGTGTAGTAGCTGTAGTTGCTGTAGTTGGTGTAGTTGGTGTAGTTGGTGTAGTAGCTGTAGTTAGTGTAGTAGCTGTAGTTGGTGTAGTTAGTGTAGTTGCTGTAGTAGCTGTAGTTGGAGTAGTAGCTGTAGCTGGTGTAGTTGCTGTAGTTGCTGTAGTTGGTGTAGTTGCTGTAGTTGCTGTAGTTGGTGTAGTTAATGTAGTTGGTGTAGTTGGTGTAGTTGGTGTAGTTAATGTAGTTGGTGTAGTTAGTGTAGTTGGTGTAGTTAGTGTAGTTGGTGTAGTTAGTGTAGTTGGTGTAGTAGCTGTAGTTGCTGTAGTTGGTGTAGTTGCTGTAGTTGGTGTAGTTGGTGTAGTAGCTGTAGTTAGTGTAGTAGCTGTAGTTGGTGTAGTTAGTGTAGTTGGTGTAGTTGCTGTAGTTGGTGTAGTTGGTGTAGTAGCTGTAGTTGCTGTAGTTGGTGTAGTAGTTATAGTTGGTGTAGTAGCTGTAGTTGCTGTAGTAGCTGTAGTTGGTGTAGTTGGTGTAGTAGCTATAGTTGGTGTAGTAGCTGTAGTTGGTGTAGTAGCTGTAGTCGCTATAGTTGGTGTAGTTAATGTAGTTGGTGTAGTTAGTGTAGTTGGTGTAGCTAGTGTAGTTGGTGTAGTAGCTGTAGTTGGTGTAGTAGCTGTAGTTGCTGTAGTTGGTGTAGTTGGTGTAGTTGGTGTAGTAGCTGTAGTTAGTGTAGTAGCTGTAGTTGGTGTAGTTAGTGTAGTTGCTGTAGTAGCTGTAGTTGGAGTAGTAGCTGTAGCTGGTGTAGTTGCTGTAGTTGCTGTAGTTGGTGTAGTTGGTGTAGTTGCTGTAGTTGGTGTAGTTGGTGTAGTTGCTGTAGTTGCTGTAGTTGGTGTAGTTAATGTAGTTGGTGTAGTTGGTGTAGTTGGTGTAGTTAATGTAGTTGGTGTAGTTAGTGTAGTTGGTGTAGTTAGTGTAGTTGGTGTAGTTAGTGTAGTTGGTGTAGTAGCTGTAGTTGTTGTAGTTGGTGTAGTTGCTGTAGTTGGTGTAGTTGGTGTAGTTGGTGTAGTAGCTGTAGTTAGTGTAGTAGCTTTAGTTGGTGTAGTTAGTGTAGTTGGTGTAGTTGCTGTAGTTGGTGTAGTTGGTGTAGTAGCTGTAGTTGCTGTAGTTGGTGTAGTAGTTATAGTTGGTGTAGTAGCTGTAATTGCTGTAGTAGCTGTAGTTGTTGTAGTTGGTGTAGTAGCTGTAGTTGGTGTAGTAGCTGTAGTTGGTGTAGTAGCTTTAGTTGCTGTAGTTGGTATAGTTGGTGTAGTTGGTGTAGTAGCTGTAGTTAGTGTAGTAGCTGTAGTTGGTGTAGTTAGTGTAGTTGCTGTAGTAGCTGTAGTTGGAGTAGTAGCTGTAGCTGGTGTAGTTGCTGTAGTTGCTGTAGTTGGTGTAGTTGGTGTAGTTGCTGTAGTTGCTGTAGTTGGTGTAGTTAATGTAGTTGGTGTAGTTGGTGTAGTTGGTGTAGTTAATGTAGTTGGTGTAGTTAGTGTAGTTGGTGTAGTTAGTGTAGTTGGTGTAGTTAGTGTAGTTGGTGTAGTAGCTGTAGTTGCTGTAGTTGGTGTAGTTGCTGTAGTTGGTGTAGTAGCTGTAGTTGGTGTAGTTAGTGTAGTTGGTGTAGTTAGTGTAGTAGCTGTAGTTGGTGTAGTTGCTGTAGTTGGTGTAGTTAGTGTAGTTGGTGTAGTTGCTGTAGTTGGTGTAGTTGGTGTAGTTGGTGTAGTAGCTGTAGTTGCTGTAGTTGGTGTAGTAGTTATAGTTGGTGTAGTAGCTGTAGTTGGTGTAGTAGCTGTAGTTGGTGTAGTAGCTGTAGTTGGTGTAGTAGCTGTAGTTGCTGTAGTTGGTGTAGTTAATGTAGTTGGTGTAGTTAGTGTAGTTGGTGTAGTTGGTGTAGTTGGTGTAGTAGCTGTAGTTGGTGTAGTAGCTGTAGTTGGTGTAGTTGGTGTAGTAGTTGTAGTTAGTGTAGTAGCTGTATTTGGTGTAGTTAGTGTAGTTGGTGTAGTAGCTGTAGTTGCTGTAGTTGGTGTAGTAGCTATAGTTGGTGTAGTAGCTATAGTTGGTGTAGTAGCTGTAGTTGGCGTAGTAGCTGTAGTTGCTGTAGTTGGTGTAGTTGGTGTAGTAGCTGTAGTTAGTGTAGTAGCTGTAGTTGGTATAGTAAGTGTAGTTGGTGCAGTAGCTGTAGTTGCTGTAGTTAATGTAGTTTGTGTAGTTAGTGTAGGTTGTGTAGTTAGTGTAGTTGGTGTAGTAGCTGTAGTTGGAGTAGTAGCTGTAGCTGGTGTAGTTGCTGTAGTTGGTGTAGTTGGTGTAGTTGCTGTAGTTGGTGTAGTTGGTGTAGTTGCTGTAGTTGCTGTAGTTGGTGTAGTTAATGTAGTTGGTGTAGTTGGTGTAGTTGGTGTAGTTAATGTAGTTGGTGTAGTTAGTGTAGTTGGTGTAGTTAGTGTAGTTGGTGTAGTTAGTGTAGTTGGTGTAGTAGCTGTAGTTGTTGTAGTTGGTGTAGTTGCTGTAGTTGGTGTAGTTGGTGTAGTTGGTGTAGTAGCTGTAGTTAGTGTAGTAGCTTTAGTTGGTGTAGTTAGTGTAGTTGGTGTAGTTGCTGTAGTTGGTGTAGTTGGTGTAGTAGCTGTAGTTGCTGTAGTTGGTGTAGTAGTTATAGTTGGTGTAGTAGCTGTAGTTGCTGTAGTAGCTGTAGTTGGTGTAGTAGCTATAGTTGGTGTAGTAGCTGTAGTTGGTGTAGTAGCTGTAGTTGGTGTAGTAGCTTTAGTTGCTGTAGTTGGTATAGTTGGTGTAGTTGGTGTAGTAGCTGTAGTTAGTGTAGTAGCTGTAGTTGGTGTAGTTAGTGTAGTTGCTGTAGTAGCTGTAGTTGGAGTAGTAGCTGTAGCTGGTGTAGTTGCTGTAGTTGCTGTAGTTGGTGTAGTTGGTGTAGTTGCTGTAGTTGCTGTAGTTGGTGTAGTTAATGTAGTTGGTGTAGTTGGTGTAGTTGGTGTAGTTAATGTAGTTGGTGTAGTTAGTGTAGTTGGTGTAGTTAGTGTAGTTGGTGTGGTTAGTGTAGTTGGTGTAGTAGCTGTAGTTGCTGTAGTTGGTGTAGTTGCTGTAGTTGGTGTAGTAGCTGTAGTTGGTGTAGTTAGTGTAGTTGGTGTAGTTAGTGTAGTAGCTGTAGTTGGTGTAGTTGCTGTAGTTGGTGTAGTTAGTGTAGTTGGTGTAGTTGCTGTAGTTGGTGTAGTTGGTGTAGTTGGTGTAGTAGCTGTAGTTGCTGTAGTTGGTGTAGTAGTTATAGTTGGTGTAGTAGCTGTAGTTGGTGTAGTAGCTGTAGTTGGTGTAGTAGCTGTAGTTGGTGTAGTAGCTGTAGTTGCTGTAGTTGGTGTAGTTAATGTAGTTGGTGTAGTTAGTGTAGTTGGTGTAGTTGGTGTAGTTGGTGTAGTAGCTGTAGTTGGTGTAGTAGCTGTAGTTGGTGTAGTTGGTGTAGTAGCTGTAGTTAGTGTAGTAGCTGTATTTGGTGTAGTTAGTGTAGTTGGTGTAGTAGCTGTAGTTGCTGTAGTTGGTGTAGTAGCTATAGTTGGTGTAGTAGCTGTAGTTGGCGTAGTAGCTGTAGTTGCTGTAGTTGGTGTAGTTGGTGTAGTAGCTGTAGTTAGTGTAGTAGCTGTAGTTGGTATAGTAAGTGTAGTTGGTGCAGTAGCTGTAGTTGCTGTAGTTAATGTAGTTTGTGTAGTTAGTGTAGGTTGTGTAGTTAGTGTAGTTGGTGTAGTAGCTGTAGTTGGTGTAGTAGCTGTAGTTGCTGTAGTTGGTGTAGTTGTCGTAGATGGTCTAGTAGCTGTAGTTAGTGTAGTAGCTGTAGTTGGTGTAGTTAGTGTAGTTGGTGTAGTAGCTGTACTTAGTTTAGTAGCTGTAGTTGGTGTAGTTCCTGTAGTTGCTGTAGTTGCTGTAGTTGGTGTAAATGCTGTAGTTGCTGTAGTTGGTGTAGTTAATGTAGTTGGTGTAGTAGCTGTAGTTAATGTAGTTGATGTAGTTAGTGTAGTTGGTGTAGTTAGTGTTGTTCGTGTAGTAGCTGTAGTTGGTGTAGTAGCTGTAGTTGCTGTAGTTGGTGTAGTTGCGGTAGTTGGTGTAGTTGGTGTAGTAGCTGTAGTTAGTGTAGTAGGTGTAGTTGGTGTAGTTAGTGTAGTTGGTGTCGTAGCTGTAGTTGGTATAAGAGCTGTAGCTGGTGTAGTTGCTGTAGTTGCTGTAGTTGGTGTAGTTGCTGTAGTTGCTAAAGTTAATGTAGTTGGTGTAGTTGATGTAGTTAATGTAGTTGGTGTAGTTAGTGTAGTTGGTGTTGTTAGTGTAGTTGGTGTAGTAGCTGTAGTAGCTGTAGTTGGTGTAGTTGGTGTAGTTGGTGTAGTAGCTGTAGTTAGTGTAGTAGCTGTAGTTGGTGTAGTTAGTGTAGTTGGTGTAGTTGCTGTAGTTGGTGTAGTAGCTGTAGTTGGTGTAGTTAGTGTAGTTGGTGTAGTAGCTGTAGTTGCTGTAGTTGGTGTAGTAGCTATATTTGGTGTGGTAGCTGTAGTCGGTGTAGTAGCTGTAGTTGCTGTAGTTGGTGTAGTTAATGTAGTTGGTGTAGTTAGTGTAGTTGGTGTAGTTGGTGTAGTTGGTGTAGTAGCTGTAGTTGGTGTAGTAGCTGTAGTTGCTGTAGTTGGTGTAGTTGGTGTAGTTGGTGTAGTAGCTATAGTTGGTGTAGTAGCTGTAGTTGTTGTAGTAGCTGTAGTTGCTGTAGTTGGTGTAGTTGGTGTAGTAGCTGTAGTTGCTGTAGTTGGTGTAGTAGCTGTAGTTAGTGTAGTAGCTGTAGTTGGTGTAGTAGCTGTAGTTGCTGTAGTTGGTGTAGTTGGTGTAGTAGCTGTAGTTAGTGTAGTAGCTGTAGTTGGTGTTGTTAGTGTAGTTGGTGTAGTAGCTGTAGTAGCTGTAGTTGGTGTAGTTGGTGTAGTTGGTGTAGTAGCTGTAGTTAGTGTAGTAGCTGTAGTTGGTGTAGTTAGTGTAGTTGGTGTAGTTGCTGTAGTTGGTGTAGTAGCTGTAGTTGGTGTAGTTAGTGTAGTTGGTGTAGTAGCTGTAGTTGCTGTAGTTGGTGTAGTAGCTATATTTGGTGTGGTAGCTGTAGTCGGTGTAGTAGCTGTAGTTGCTGTAGTTGGTGTAGTTAATGTAGTTGGTGTAGTTAGTGTAGTTGGTGTAGTTGGTGTAGTTGGTGTAGTAGCTGTAGTTGGTGTAGTAGCTGTAGTTGCTGTAGTTGGTGTAGTTGGTGTAGTTGGTGTAGTAGCTATAGTTGGTGTAGTAGCTGTAGTTGTTGTAGTAGCTGTAGTTGCTGTAGTTGGTGTAGTTGGTGTAGTAGCTGTAGTTGCTGTAGTTGGTGTAGTTGCTGTAGTTGGTGTAGTAGCTGTAGTTAGTGTAGTAGCTGTAGTTGGTGTAGTAGCTGTAGTTGCTGTAGTTGGTGTAGTTGGTGTAGTAGCTGTAGTTAGTGTAGTTGCTGTAGTTGGTGTAGTTGGTGTAGTAGCTGTAGTTGGTGTAGTTAGTGTAGTTGGTGTAGTAGCTGTAGTTGCTGTAGTTGGTGTAGTAGCTGTAGTTGCTGTAGTTGGTGTAGTAGCTGTAGTTAGTGTAGTAGCTGTAGTTGGTGTAGTTAGTGTAGTTGGTGTAGTAGCTGTAGTTGCTGTAGTTGGTGTAGTAGCTGTAGTTGCTGTAGTTGGTGTAGTAGCTGTAGTTAGTGTAGTAGCTGTAGTTGGTGTAGTTAGTGTAGTTGGTGTAGTAGCTGTAGTTGCTGTAGTTGCTGTAGTTGGTGTAGTTGCTGTAGTTGCTGCAGTTGCTGTAGTTGGTGTAGTTGCTGTAGTTGGTGTAGTTGGTGTAGTAGCTGTAGTTAGTGTAGTAGCTGTAGTTGGTGTAGTTAGTGTAGTTGGTGTAGTAGCTGTAGTTAGTGTAGTAGCTGTAGTTGCTGTAGTTGCTGTAGTTGCTGTAGTTAATGTAGTTGGTGTAGTTAGTGTAGTTGGTTTAGTTGGTGTAGTTGGTGTAGTTGCTGTAGTTGGTGTAGTTGATGTAGTTGCTGTAGTTGCTGTAGTTGCTGTAGTTGGTGTAGTTGGTGTAGTTAATGTAGTTGGTGTAGTTAGTGTAGTTGCTGTAGTTGCTGTAGTTTGTTTAGTAGCTGTAGTTGCTGTAGTTGGTGTAGTAAGTGTAGTTGGTGTAGTATCATTAGTAATTTTTTTTTCTGTGGTATTTTTGCACATGTTTCATCACTCACAAACAATCATAAAAGCTAATTGTGATGGTCTGTACCTCGTGTAAGACTTTATATAATGTCCTAAGCCTATTAGGGACTGGATGGAATTGTGCTTATAGGAAGGGGGGGGGGGGGGGGGAACGGGGGGTTTGATCATTGATAGTCGGGGAGTAATGCAAAAGAAAGAGTCTCCAGAATTCAGATTTCCAGAGTTTGGCATCTCTGCTGTAGTTAATAGTAATAATAATAATAATAATAATAATAATAATAATATTTGTTTATTTCCACCATTCGCAGATTTCTCTGAATTACAGATAGGGTCAGGCAAAGACTTACAAACATTCAGTTATACATATAAATATATAAATATAAAAACATAAATATAATAAAGTAGTAACATGGTAGAAATCGCATACACATTATTACACACAATCGATATACGGCGAATATTTAACTGACACGAATTCTGAGAACCGGTCAGTTCGGCCGGGTAACACATGGCATGATGGTCCTGACCTCAGTGAATACGAGGTTTGTGACGAGATGACCCTGCTGGATATTAGGCGGTAAAGCGGGCTACCGTGCATAGTTTCCGTCACAAATTTCTTGCACGCCAGGTGGCGTCTGGCCTGTAGAGACAGAAGCCCGGAACGCGCGAGGGTGTCCTCGTAGCTCAAGTCAGGACCAAAGATGATTCGTAGGGCTCTCTTTTGCACTCTTTCTAAAGCCATGCAGAGATACTGCGGTAAATCTGCAAAAACTACCGATGCATACTCTAGAACAGATCTTAGTAGGGAGCAATACACAGCCACCAACTCCCCATCTTGCACCCCACAATGATGTTCGATGTAGTTTGGTGTAGTTTCGATGTAGTTACTTTTTTTTTAGTTGGTATAGTTGTAGGAATACTATGACGAGATTGTAATGTACATTCGATCACTTTTTTCCCCCTGTTTAAAGTTTTTTTTTTACGTTCTCGCTAAAGAACGTAGTAGATTGACGACGGCCAACTAGTTTTCTCGCTAAAATGACACTTGTTTATGTACTTAGTAATTGGGAGGATCTCGAAAACGTTCTGGTGATTCTTGAAACTTATTCTCTCTAACGGGTAATTAATCTTATATAATGATGATATTTGATATAATTTCATTGAAATTATATGATGTCTTCACCTTTATTTCCTTTCTCTTAATATTTATGTAATTACGCTACACAATGTCTGACTGCATCTAGCACTTGACATTTACGTATTATCTTCATTTTAGCGCCGTTTTTCCTATTTCCCTAAAATCTATGGTCATTAAACCTCAAATAGTGACCTCACCGTAAATACTTTAAAGCATTGTCATTATGTGAAAGTTTTGGTGAATCGAGAGTGCGATTTAGTATTCGTCTATTTTTGCCCGCATAAATAAAGAGCCCCTGGATCACATATATTAAATGACCATTGCGACTTACACGATTAACCCTTGTTTTTTACTTCATTGTTACATGTAAGTAAAGATTTGAAATAAAACTATTTTTTGTTGTTCTTGCTACTTTTGTGTTTGTTCATTTCCTTTTTTATTTCAATAATCGACCTCCGAGTTAATTTGTGTGCTGTAGAGCGGTTATAAAAATCAATACATGAGTTGTAGAGCTATGCGACTTTTTCTGGTTTCTTTTTACAAGATTTGATTCCCAACGACAGTATCACAGTATCATAAACGTATCACCACTTTGGTGATTAAGAGGCCAAAGAATATGTAGCAGCCCTGGGTCCCTTTAAAAACTGCAAACAAACGACGTGATTGGTATCATATAATAATTAATAACTTAGATTACGAAATAAGGCATGGTTGCAATTAAATAATTGTTGAATCAATGGTACATTAGTAACATCTTTGATGATTAAACGTTATTACATCGAAGTCTTAAAAAGGAAGGTTTTTTAATTTGGTACTGCGCGCATCATGTATCTTAGCGTGTGTCACCATTCAAACAATTATTTGGTTTTTGAGCATTATGCAAAAAGAAAATTCATACACATATACATATATGAATACATTTTTTAAGTCGTTCGAATCTTGACCTCGACCGCTTCTCAGGTTTTTGAAAAGGTTAAAATCGCATCTGATGCTGCTGTTGCTCTCAGTGCAATAATATGGCGGGAACACAAGATGAAGTCGGCCGCAACAGAGTAAGATCATGTGATTTAACTTCCAAGACCTATCACAACAATAGGTGAAAATACAGTACAGGAGAAGGAGTTACGGTGAGGTTCTTGGAATTAACAACTTATCCTATCATTGCCGTCAGACAGTTGCTAATTTTAGACAGCTAAAACCTGTACCGTACACATACACAGATCGGCTTTCAGTTAATTGTGAGCATATGCATATGTAAAGACTAGTTGCCTTAAATATATCGTTTACTAGTTTTGTTCTTGGAAAAAGGATTTATTACGGTATCCCTCTAATTATGTACGGATATCTAGGAAAGAACAAGAAAACACTTTCGGGAAAAAAATGCAATGTACAATCAGTTTATGGTAGTTACATGTATGTATTTTCCTTTGAAATGGAAAATCAAAAACCAATAAAGTCATAAAAATAAAACACGAATCAGTTAAATATAGCTTGTGGTGTCAAACTTTTTTCGTCATTTCTGGCATAAAGGGAAAATTAATTTTGAGGTCGCTACTTTTGGGGCTCGTTAATTTCCGGCAGTGGGGGTTTGCTAACACCTGTGAAATCTTAACGCAACTTTCTGGGGGTTGCTTCTTTGGGAGGCTCGTTACTTTCCGAAACTTTACGGTAATATACCAATGAACTGTTTATTGCTGCGATCATCTAACCAAAACAATGCAAAACAAATCTACGAAATAATTTTACCGGTTGAAAGCTTTATAAGAAAGTTAATCAATTATGATAATATTCAAAATAAGCGAGATAACAAAGAGACATTATTTCATCAAACAAACAAAAACAACAATAACAAAAATAAAAATCTGTATTAACCAGGCAAGAACAACCGAAGAACACCAAACAATTTTTTTTGGTGTTCACGTAAGTTACGATTTACGTATTTTTGGTTAATATCTGTCAGAATAAAATCTTGTATAACTACAAAAACTACAGGAACTATGACAAACTACACCAACTACACCAAAATACAGCAACTACACCGAAATACACCAACCACAACAACTACAACATGCCAACTACAGCAAATACCCCAAACTACAGTAACTACACCAACTACAGCTACCACACCAACTACTCCAACTACAGCAACTACAGCAACTACAGCAACTACACCAACTACAGCTACTACACCAACTACACTAACTACACCAACTACAGCTACTACACCAACTACACCAACTACACCAACTACAGCAACTACACTAACTACACCAACTACATTAACTACAGCAACTACAGCTACTACACCAACTACAGCTACTACACCAACTACACTAACTACACCAACTACAGCTACTACACTAACTACAGCTACTACACCAACTACACCAACTACAGCAACTACACCTGCTACACCAACTACAGCTACTACACCAACTACAGCTACTACACCAACTACAGCTACTACACCAACTATAGCTACTACACCAACTACACTAACTACACCAACTACAGCTACTACACCAACTACACCAACTACACCAACTACAGCAACTACACTAACTACACCAACTACATTAACTACAGCAACTACAGCTACTACACCAACTACAGCTACTACACCAACTACACTAACTACACCAACTACAGCTACTACACTAACTACAGCTACTACACCAACTACACCAACTACAGCAACTACACCTACTACACCAACTACAGCTACTACACCAACTACAGCTACTACACCAACTACAGCTACTACACCAACTATAGCTACTACACCGACTACAGCAACTACAGCTACTACACCAACTACACTAACTACACCAACTACAGCTACTACACTAACTACAGCTACTACACCAACTACACCAACTACACCAACTACATTAACTACACCAACTACAGCAACTACAGCAAATACAGCTACTACACCAACTACACTTACTACACCAACTACAGCTACTACACTAACTACAGCTACTACACCAACTACAGCAACTACAGCTACTACACCAACTACAGCAACTACAGCTACTACACCAACTACACTAACTACACCAACTACAGCTACTACACCAACTACATTAACTACACCAACCACAGCAACTACAGCAACTACACCAACTACAGCTACTACACCAACTACAGCAACTACACTAACTACACCAACTACATTAACTACAGCAACTACAGCTACTACACCAACTACAGCAACTACAGCTACTACACCAACTGCAGCAACTACAGCTACTACACCAACTACACTAACAACACCATCTACAGCTACTACACCAACTACATCAACTACACCTACTACACTAACTACAGCTACTACACCAACTACAGCTACTACACCAACTACACCAACTACATTAACTACACCAACTACAGCAACTAATGCAACTACAGCAACTACACCAACTACAGCTACTACACCAACTACAGCAACTACACCAACTACAGCAACTACACTAACTACAGCTACTACACCAACTACACCAACTACATTAACTACACCAACTACAGCAACTACAGCAACTACAGCAACTACACCAACTACAGCTACTACACCAACTACAGCTACTACACCAACTACACCAACTACATTAACTACACCAACTACAGCAACTACACCAACTACAGCTACTACACCAACTACAGCAACTACACCAACTACAGCAACTACACTAACTAAACCAACTACATTAACTACAGCAACTACAGCTACTACACCAACTACAGCTACTACACCAACTACACTAACTACACCAACTACAGCTACTACACTAACTACAGCTACTACACCAACTACACCAACTACATTAACTACACCAACTACAGCAACTACAGCAACTACAGCTACTACACCAACTACAGCTACTACACCAACTACACTAACTACACCAACTACACCTACTACACTAACTACAGCTACTACACCAACTATAGCTACTACACTAACTACAGCAACTACAGCTACTACACCAACTACACTAACTACACCAACTACAGCTACTACACTAACTACAGCTACTACACCAACTACACCAACTACACCAACTACATTAACTACACCAACTACACCAACTACATTAACTACACCAACTACACCAACTACAGCTACTACACCAACTACAGCAACTACAGCAACTACAGCTACTACACCAACTACACTAACTACACCAACTACAGCTACTACACTAACTACAGCTACTACACCAACTACACCAACTACAGCAACTACAGCAACTACACCAACTACAGCAACTACACGAACTACATTAACTACACCAACTACACCAACTACAGCTACTACACCAACTACAGCTACTACACCAACTACACTAACTACACCAACTACAGCTACTACACCAACTACAGCTACTACACCAACTACACCAACTACATTAACTACACCAACTACAGCAACTACAGCAACTACACTAACTACACCAACTACAGCTACTACACCAACTACACCAACTACGCCAACTACAGCAACTACACTAACTACAGCAACTACATTAACTACAGCAACTACAGCTACTACACCAACTACAGCTACTACACCAACTACAGCTACTACACCAACTACACTAACTACACCAACTACAGCTACTACACCAACTACACCAACTACGCCAACTACAGCAACTACACTAACTACACCAACTACATTAACTACAGCAACTACAGCTACTACACCAACTACACTAGCTACACCAACTACAGCTACTACACTAACTACAGCTACTACACCAACTACACCAACTACATTAACTACACCAACTACAGCAACTACAGCAACTACAGCTACTACACTAACTACAGCTACTACACCAACTACACCAACTACAGCAACTACACCTACTACACCAACTACAGCTACTACACCAACTACAGCTACTACACCAACTACAGCTACTACACCAACTACATTAACTACAGCAACTACAGCAACTACAGCTACTACACCAACTACAGCTACTAAACTAACTACAGCTACTACACCATCTACACCAACTACACCAACTACATTAACTACACCAACTACAGCAACTACAGCAACTACAGCTACTACACCAACTACACTAACTACACCAACTACAGCTACTACACTAACTACAGCTACTACACCAACTACAGCAACTACAGCTACTACACCAACTACAGCAACTACAGCTACTACACCAACTACACTAACTACACCAACTACAGCTACTACACCAACTACACCAACTACAGCAACTACACCAACTACAGCTACTACACCAACTACACCAACTACATCAACTACACCAACTACAGCAACTGCAGCAACTACAGCAACTACACCAACTACAGCAACTACAGCAACTACAGCTTCTACACCAACTACACTAACTACACCAACTACAGCTACTACACTAACTACAGCTACTACACCAACTACAGCAACTACAGCTACTACACCAACTACAGCAACTACAGCTACTACACCAACTACACTAACTACACCAACTACAGCTACTACACCAACTACACCAACTACAGCAACTACACCAACTACAGCTACTACACCAACTACACCAACTACATCAACTACACCAACTACAGCAACTGCAGCAACTACAGCAACTACACCAACTACAGCTACTACACCAACTACAGCAACTACACCAACTACAGCAACTACACTAACTACATTAACTACATTAACTACAGCAACTACAGCCACTACACCAACTACAGCTACTACACCAACTACACTAACTACACCAACTACAGCTACTACACTAACTAGAGCTACTACACTAACTACAGCAACTACAGCTACTACACCAACTACACTAACTACACCAACTACAGCTACTACACTAACTACAGCTACTACACCAACTACACCAACTACACCAACTACAGCAACTACACCACTACACCAACTACAGCTACTACACCAACTACAGCTACTACACCAACTACACTAACTACACCAACTACAGCTACTACACCAACTACTGCTACTACACCAAGTAGACCAACTACACCAACTACATTAACTACACCAACTACAGCAACTACAGCTACTACACCAACTACACTAACTACACCAACTACAGCTACTACACTAACTACAGCTACTACACCAACTACACCCACTACACCAACTACACCAACTACACCAACTACATTAACTACACCAACTACATCAACTATAGCTACTACACCAACTACACTAACTACACCAACTACAGCTACTACACTAATTACAGCTACTACACCAACTACACCAACTACAGCAACTACAGCTACTACACCAACTACTGCTACTACACCAACTACAGCTACTACACCAACTACAGCTACTACACCAACTACACTAACTACACCAACTACAGCTACTACACCAACTACAGTTACTACACCAACTACAACTAATGCACTAACTACTGCTACTACACCAACTACAGCTACTACAACATTCTCATAGTGGGCTTAGTGGTCACTTAATATCTCTATATTCGTGACGGTTATCATGAACCCATTACCTATTTCAGGGGGCAAACAAGTGATAAGATTTGTCAATACTTGAATCGCGGTCGAACAAACTGCTCAACTCAAATTAACCAGCTCTTTACACTTTTGAACATATTTTGTGTATACGGTGACGCATTCTATGGGTTTACCATTATGTAATAAGAAAAAATGTAAACAATGACGCCAGCATTAGTTGGCAAGGGAAACTTAATGTTCCAAACCCAAACCTGAACAGACTGGCATCTGCGTTGACGCCTGCCGAGGAGATGACGATTGTTCAGTTTCCGAAAAATACTGCTTTAACGGATGCGGGCACGTTTGCATGAAACCACTCGATATGTCAATCAACATGGTTTCCCCATATTTAGGCTTTGCTCGTATGAGTATGCGCAAGCAATAACCTTGTCTGTTTACTATTAAATTTTGCTATACACCGTGTAGAATTGCTTGCTATGAAATCTAGCTAGAGGTAGAGGAGCTATAGTTGCTGGTTCTGGCCGGACAATGGAAACAAGCTTTACGCGACAGGAGTAGCTCAGAAAAATAGTGGATGAACAATATTGACATGCTGGTTACAATTGGAGTGAGGTCATAGAAACAACATAGAATTTAGCCATACTTTTCTTATAGTAGCGGAACACTTCAGTATGAAATCTCTAGTACTCAAACTGTGGTCAAGTATTGTAAAATTCGTGTCATTTTCTGAAAATAGATAAACTAAAAGAAGTAAATAGAGGGAAATTGTTCAAATTATGAACAGATTTCCTGAATTTTCTCGTAGAAATTAGGGAAAAACGGTTTTCTTAAGACAGCATAGCAGAGACTTTGTATAAAAACCATACGCCACTTCCACATTTCCCATAATGCATCTTATTGATAAATTCTTCCCCAAAATTTACCTTAGGTTTTCATTTCTCCTGGGTATTACAGCCGTCCCAAAAGAAATTAAAAGTAATTCTTATGCAAAATTTTGAAGGCCAAACAAGGTGCATTATGGAAATGTGGAAATAGCGAATTAATTATGTTACAGCACAAGAAAAACCTGGTTTATGTCCCAAGCTCGGGGCTGGTTGGTGTGTTGAGGAATGCTCTGGGGATGGCGGTTGTAAAGGTGCCAAAAAATGCTGCTATAATGGCTGTGGACATGTTTGCACGAAACCACTGGGTATGTACCTTAACTATCAATATCCCTGCTCTGATGTTAGGCGTTGCACGGTTGTTATACGCAAGCGCAATTATCTTCCCTGTTGACCGTTAATCTTTCTTTATTATGTATTATGGGCGTTACTACTGTGCAAAACTGGCAGGTTTGTTCTTGTTTAAAGTGACACCAATCGTACGAACCTGCATAATTAGTATTTCATGGAAAATAATCGATAATGATAATGATAACAATGATGATGATGATGATGATAATGATGAAAACTCCGTTCCGTTAACACGGAAAAGCAGAAAATCAGATTAACATTTAGAGACAGAGGACACTCTTTTGTTACCAATATTGAGACGCATAGTTGACAGAATGTACTCTTCTATTCTTTTATACAGTGCTAGGCTAGCCTCTTCCACGAAGACATTGGTCGAGCTAATTTCCAGCAAAAAAGGCCTTGGAGAGATGTTTTCCGTTCTTCATTGCATAATGGCTACATTTATTTTAAAATTAGAATAAATTTAAAGTTAATCGATGTAAGAAAAATAAATACAGTATGAAAATAAAGTCAAGATGAAATACAACTCCTTATTCCTATTTTTTCTTGATTTATCACACTCTCTCAACTTATTCTTTATGGCAATGTATGGAGATCAGTCTGCAGAATTTGTACGTGAATATTAGGGCTAAGTCAGTTGACAAGAAATAACACTCACATTTCGGTTCGGCAAACATAAGGCTAAAACGCACTATTATTCATTCAAAACATTTTGCCGTTTCTTGTTAGCTTTATTCCCCGGTCGGCTAATTCGGATTGAGGTAATGAAAAAAGTAGGTTGCAGGTTTAATGCTCGAATTAAATTCGGCACATGTGAAATTCGACGTTTGAACTGGGCCTAATTAGGCATTGCAACTTTTGTTGTACCAGGTCCAATTGTTTCGGCCACTTGCTCTCAATCTTTACTAGTCTCAACGGTACCGTGGAAAGTCTGGGTGTTCCAAAAATAAGGAGTATAAAGAGTCTCTTCGGTAAAGTCACTAGTTTGACAAAGTAAAACGAGCTTTATCCCGACAAGGAAGACTAAAAGTATGTTGCTTCTCTTGACCGAGTGATTAACGGGATTAAAAAAATGTAGCTCAAGACAAAAATAATTCCGTTGTTTTTCGTCTTCTAAATGAGCGTAGAGGTTTCAAATCTCGAGGTACCGGGGAAGGCAGGTATAACTTGGGTGCTAGGGGTACCGGGGATACCGGAGATGACGGGTGTGCCGGGTCCGGATCCTCGTGCTAAAGGATTAAAAGACCTGGGGGAACTAAACAATGTACTTTCCAAGCTCGGAGAGGGGGGGCGGGGGGGGGGGGGGGGGGTTACAATTTATCCCGATGTCTTATTAATAACCCTTTATTGATTTTTACCAAAACGAAACACAATTATGTCACACAGATTTGTCTTTATCCTTAATTGGAAAGCAAACTGCGAAAATAACCTGAAAGATATCCCTGTTGAGGGTAGGAATGTTGCGATTGCGCTAGAAAACCCGCCAAAAAGTGCTCAAAACATGGCAAAAAGTTCTTAAATAATGCTCGAATTTTTGAAAAAAGTGCTTGAAATTTAGAAATAGTGCTCCAAAGTTGCTCGTAGTTTTTAATTATTTCCAAGCAGATGTTCATAAATATTCTTAGTTTTATCGAGTTCAACCCTCGATTTTTTAATAGCTGACCAAAGAAGTGTAACACCAATGTTTTTCGAATAAAAACTCTTTATTAAGATATAAACCCAAGATCTACTCAGTCAAGGTCTTCAACCCCTAAGTCAACATAGTTTTTAAAGGACTCCCACAGCAGCACACTGAGAACCGTATGGACTTCAACGGCTTACTAAAAACGTTTCGAAGACAAAATATTGCATTAAATATGGTGGAAAATTGTAAAAAAAAAGTGTTTCAATGTTGCCCAAAAAGCAAAAAGCCAGATCTTTGTGTAGATCAGGATGAGCACTGATATAGAAAAGCTAAGCATAGCTAAGCCCCTGATGGAAACTAGTTTTGTTTCGTCATGAAAGAGCTTCTTAGGTTTGTTCAGGTTGTTTTCGACATAATTATTAAGTAAACATTTCAATATCAAAATCATTTATCCACTGTATTTTTTCCTTTAACCCTTCGTGGTTCACGAACGGAGTCTCACTGAAATGCAATACGTTAATGCATGACTTCAATGAAGACTATATAGTCTTTTTATAATTAATAGCAAACGGCAGTTGATGACCCCTTTGACCATCTTAGCTTAATACTTTAAGTTCCAAACTTGATCAATAGCAACGACTTCGTAGTTCACGACGTCTCAAATGCAATGCGTTAATTCATGACTTCAGTGGAGACTATATAATGTTTTAATTAATTAATAGCAAACGGCAGATGAGGACGCCTTTGGCCATCTTAGCCTCCAAAGTTGATTAACATGAATAGCCTTCTAGCAGTTAGACACAACAAATAGAGTTCTAAATTGTGACGTCATAAAAAATTAAATTTGTGACATTATGGGATTTGTCGGGACATTCTGAAAGAACAACATCCAAGAGGCCTACTACCACCTACTTGCCAAAAACTAGCATTGTGAGGCAAATTGCTTTTGACATATTAGCCCCTTTCTGCTCTGATGACTCCATATAAATCCATCTTAATTTGACTCGGGTCATAACGTTATGACCCAAGTCAAATTTAGAAGGATTTGTATGAGTCGTCGGAGCATAAGTGGGCTAATATCTCAGAGCCAATTTGGCCCGAAATGTTAAGTTTTGGCAAGTAGGCCTGTTGGATGTTGTCCTTTCAGAATATCCTGACAAATCCCATAATTTCTCAAACTTACTTTTATGACGTCATCAATTTAGAACTCTATTGGACAGAATCAAGAGAGAAGGTTACGAGAATTAATAACATGGTCACCAAGGGGCAAATGATCCTTCAAACAATTCTTTAAGGAAGTAAGATAAATTCAAGTGATACACGATCGCCAATTGCATATAAATCAAACAATAAAACTAATAAAAAATAAAGGTTTTCACGGTTAACCCAAAATGAAAAAGGTTATTGAAAATCTTCTTTTTAATACTGAGTTTGCGTGTTTAATTTTTAGGCATATTTTCCTTTCATCTATCACCATATTGTTGCTTTCATTAAAGAAAAGTTGTTTATCTTACTTTTAAATGAACTTGTCGTTGCGTCGTAGTTAGTGATTACTTCTAAAGTTGTATATCCAGGTAAAAGTTAGGTTTTTGCATCAAAGGGATTTTTCCTTTCGTTAACTACCTAACGCAGTTTGCGTGTAAACTTTATATAAATTAATCATTCTATTTTCTATTACCTTTCAAATGATCTAGATTGTAGAGTTTTAATGATATTTCAGTAACACAGCTGTATTTACTGAGCATTGGACACAATCGTAAAAGTCATTTTAGCAGTGCAAATCTCATTTGAATTCGAAGTCTTGAGTTTGGCAAAGGTAAGTAAGGACTTCCCTCGTTTTTCACAGTTTTAGTTTTGGTTGCAAAGGGAGTCCAGTATTTCATGTATTTAAAAAATTTAGCTGCCAACAATTTTTTTTGCGTGAGTTGCTCAAATTACTAGCAGAGAAGATAACTTAGTTTCTCTACGCAAAGTTCCGACGGTTCTTAAAAATTGCCGCATTTTCTAAAGCAAAGTCGTAAGACTGTTATATTTTTTCGAAATATGCTGTAAATTCATTTGTGTTGCTGTTGTCACATTCCGATAAAAAGAACATACAATTAATGAGAAAAACTTACCAGAATAGATAAATAGATAATTGATAAGCTTGGTGCTTGCAATGTTTTGTTTTCAAAGGTGCCTGAGCTTGTAGAGACTATTATTTCTTTTCAAGTGACATGGCTACAGTTAAAAGGCATTTCTAGAAATTATATTATAAACACTTCCAAGTTTCTGTCATCAAAGGCACTCCATTCCGTTCGAGGGACAGCAGGTAACATTTCGTTGGACTAAGTTGTGGGTATGGGAAAACTCAAATAGGTTAGGAGTTATCTGACTGAGGTCATTATATTGGTTATTAGTGGACGGCTTATATTGTCTGTATATGTGTTATATTAATTTGGTGGTTTCTTAATTGGGTAGTGTATTTGACAGCTATTTTGTTTTCCTTTTCTTAGTTTAGGTTGACTGACCATTGCAAAATGAATCGTGCATTTGTTGCTGTATTTTTGGTGTTCATTGTCTGTTCCATCTTAACCGTGAGTAAATTAACCTGAGGAAAATGCCGACATTTTGAGATGCCACAACTAGTTCCCCGCGTAACGACAATTGAGAAACCAGCGCAGAAGAAAATCCCGTACTGATGACTTGTCACTTCCCAGATCTGGATAGTGAAACATCATCAGCCTAGAATTTCTGCGCTCCTTCCTCAGACGTCATTTCGCGAGGAAACCAGAAGTGTCATCGCGAAATGTGGGTTGTTTTCTCCAGCTTGATTTTATGACAACATTAAACGAAAAACCGCTCCCAATTAGTCTTTCGTCACATTTCCTTACACCTTTTCATAAATACGATGTGTATTCTTCAAATTACCGTATTAAAAGTTATATATTTTGCTTTTTAGGGTCAGGTCTGGTCAGCTTCTTATTTTAAGCGAGACCGTAAGTAGTTAATCATTTTAGTGTAAAATAAATACGTTTGCAAGAAACCATTCGGTATGTAGCTTAAACAATCAACATGTTTTTTGCATCTTTAAGCATTACTCGTTTGTTATAAACATGCACAATCTTGTTGCCTGCTCATATTATACTTTCGTCCCCACAGCCACTCACACTTAACCTACGCTCTGCACCGTGCACGTTACGGTTGAATCGCTAGCTCCGAAATTTAGCATGAGTTTGAGAAAGTATGGGCGAATCCTTTTGCCTTTGTTTACATTTTTGCCTTAGTGACATATGCTTATCATTATCTGCTGAAAAAAATGTCTGAATATCAAAAAAGCGACGTATAAGGGAATAGAACATTTTCACAATACCCGCCATCTCTGCAGGCCCTTTAGGACTGATAGGATAAAAGCGATGTCACGTGCTATTTCAGGGGGCAAACAAGTGATTTGTCAATACTTGAATCGCGGTCGAACAAACTGCTCAACTCAAATTAACCAGCTCTTTACACTTTTGAACATAATTTGTGTATACGGTGACGCATTCTATGGGTTTACCATTATGTAATAAGAAAAAATGTAAATAATGACGTCAGCATTAGTTGGCAAGGGAAACTTAATGTTCCAAACCCAAACCTGACCAGATTGGCATCTGCGTTGACGCCTGCCGAGGAGATGACGATTGTTCAGGTTCCGAAAAATGCTGCTTTAATGGATGCGGGCACGTTTGCATGAAACCACTTGATATGTCAATCAACATGGTTTCCCCATATGTAGGCTTTGCTCGTATGAGTATGCGCAAGGAATCAACTTGTCTGTTCACTACAAAATTTTGCTATGCACTGTGTAGAATTGCTTGCTATGAAATCTAGCTAGAGTTCGAGGAGCTATAGTTGCTGGTTCTGACGGGACAATGGAAACAAGCTTTACGCGACAAGAGTAGCTCAGAAAAATAGTGGATGAACAATATTGACAGGCTGGTTACAACTGGAGTGAGGTCATAGAAACAACATAGAATTTAGCCATACTTTTCTTATAGTAGCGGAACACGTCAGTATGAAATCTCTAGTACTCAAACTGTGGCTAAGTATAGTAAAATTCGCGTCATTTTCTGAAATAGAGGGAAATTGTTCAAATTATGAACAGATTTCTTGAATTTTCTCGTAGAAATTGGGGAAAAACGGTTTTCTTAAGACAGCATAGCAGAGACTTTGTATAAAAACTATACGCCACTTCCACATTTCCCATAATGCATCTTTTTTATAAATTTTCTCCCCAAAATTTAGCATAACCTGTGGTTTTCATTTCTCCTGGGTATTACAGCCGTCCCAAGAGAAATTGAAAGCAATTCTGTTGCAAAATTTTGGGGGCCAAACAAGGTGCATTATGGAAATGTGGAAATGGCGAATTAATTCTGTTACAGGACGAGAAAAACCTGGTTTGTGTCCCAAGCCCAAACCCGGTAAGGTTGGTCCCTGTGTTGAGGCCTGCTCTGGGGATGGCGATTGTAAAGGTTTCAAAATATGCTGTTCTGATGGCTGTGGGCATGTTTGCACGGAACCAGTCGGTATGTACCTTAACTATCAACATCCCTGCTTTTGAAATTAGCGTTACACGGTTGTTGTACGCATGCGCAATCTTCTTGCATGTTGACTCTTAATCTTTCTTTATTATGTATTATCGGCGTTACTACTGTGCAAAACTGGCAGGTTTGTTCTTGTTTAAAGTGACACCAATCTTAAGAACCTGTATAATTAGAATTTCGTGGAAAATAATCTATAATGATAATGATAACAATAATGATGATGATGATGATAATGATGAAAACCGTTCCGCTAACACGGAATAGCAGAAAATCACCATAAAAGTAATGTTAAAATTTGCTGCAGTGGAAGGAAAACCTGATTTTTGTCCCAAACCCAAACCTGACGTGATTGGCATCTGCGTTGACGCCTCCCAAGGAGATGACGATTGTTCAGGTTCCGAAAAATGCTGCTTTAATGGATGCGGGCACGTTTGCATAAAAGCCATTCGATATGTCAATCAACATGGTTTACCCATATTTAGGCTTTGCTCGTATGAGTATGCGAAGCAATCCCCTTGTCTGTTCACTACTAAATTTTGCTATACACCGTGTAGAATTGTTTGCTTCGAAGTCTAGCTAGAGTTCGAGGAGGTATAGATGCTGGTTTTGACCGGACAACGGAAACGAGCTTTACGCGACAGGAGTAGCTCAGAAAAATAGTAGATGAACGATATTGACATGCTGGTTACAATTGGAGTGAGGTCAGAGAACAACATAGAACAACATAAAACAACATAGAATTTAGCCATACTTTTCTTATAGTAGCGAAACACTTCAGTATGAGATCGATATCTCTGGTATTCAAACTGTGGCCAAGTATAGTAAAATTCGTGTCATTTTCTGAAAATATATAAACTAAAAGAAGTAAATAGAGGAAAATTGTTCAAATTATGAACAGATTTCTTGTATTTTCTCGTCATGAGAAATTAGGGAAGAACGGTTCTCCTAAGACAGCATAGCAGAGACTTTGTATAAAAACACCATACGCCACTTCCACATTTCGCATAATGCACCTTATTTATAAATTTTCTCCCCAAAATTTGGCATAACCTTTATTTTTCATTTCTTCTGGGTATTACAGCCGTCGCAAAAGAAAATGAAAACAATTCTTATGCAAAATTTTGGGGGGCAAACAAGGTGCATTATGGAAATGTATAGAAATGGCGAGTTAATTATGTTACAGGACAAGAAAAACCTGGTTTGTGTCCCAAGCCCCGACCCGGTCAGATTATATCCTGTGTTGAGGCCTGCTTTGGAGATGGCACTTGTAAGGGTGCCGATAAATGCTGCTCTAATGGCTGTGGACATGTTTGCACCAAACCACTGGGTATGTACCTTAACTATTAACATCCCTTCTCTGAAATTAGGCGTTCCACGGTTGTTATACGCAAGCGCAATCTTCTTGCCTAATTACTCTTAATCTTTCTTTATTAGCATTATGGGCGTTACTACTGTGAAAAACTGGCAGTTTTGTTCTTGTTTAAAGTGACACCAATCGTAAGAACCTGCATAATTAGTATTTCATTGAAGATAATCGATAATGATATTGATAACAATAACGATGATGATAATGATAATGATGAAAACCGTTCCGCTGCCACGGAATACCAGAAAATCAGCATAAAAATAATATTAAAATTTCCTGCTGCGGAAGGAAAACTTGAGTTTTGTCCCAAACCCAAACCTGACCAGATTGGCATCTTCGTTGACGCCTGCCGAGGAGATGAGGATTGTTCAGGTTCCGAAAAATGCTGATTTAATGGATGCGGGCACGTTTGCATGAAACCACTCGATATGTCAATCAACATGGTTTCCCCATATTTAGGCTTTGCTTATATGAGTATGCGCAAGCAATCCCCTTGTCTGTTCACTATTAAATTTTGCTATACACCGTGTAGAATTGCTTTCTGCGAAATCTAGCTAGAGTTCGAGGGGCTATAGTTGCTGGTTTTGCAGAACAATGGAAACCAGCTTTACGCGACACGAGTAGCCCAGAAAAATAGTGGATGAACGATATTGACATGCTGGTTACAATTGGAGGGAGGTCATAGAAACAACATAGAATTTAGCCATACTTTTCTTATAGTAGCGGAACACTTCAGCATAAACTCTCTAGTATTCAAACTGTGGCCAAGTATAGTAAAATTCCTGTCATGCTTAAAAATGTAAACTAAAAGCAATAAATACAGCAATTCTTCAAACAATGAACAGATTTCTTGTATTTTTTCGTAGAAAATAGGGAAAAACGGTTCTGCTAAGACAGCATAGCAGAGAATTTGATTAAAACACCATACGCCACTTGCACATTTCCCACAATGCACCTTATTTTCCCTTCCGCCCCAAATTTCGCATAACCTTTGTTTCTTATTTCTCCTGGGTATTACAGCCGTCCCTAGAGAAAAGGAAAACAATTCTTATGCAACATTTTGGGGGCGCAAACATGGTTCATTATGGAAATGTGGAAATGGTGAATTAATTATGTTACAGCACAAATAAAACCTGGTTTGTGTCCCAAGCCCCGACCCGGCCAGGTTGGCACCTGTGTTGAGGCCTGCTCTGGGGATGGCGATTGTAAAGGTGCCGATAAATGCTGCTCTAATGGCTGTGGACATGTTTGCAAGAAACCGCTGGGTATGTACCTTAACTATTAACATCCCTGCTCTGAAATTAGGCGTTGCACGGTTGTTATACGCATACGCAATCTTCTTGCCTGTTGACTCTTAATCTTTCTTTATTATGCATTATGGGCGTTACTACTGTGAAAAACTGGCAGTTTTGTTCTTGTTTAAAGTGACACCAATCGTAAGAACCTGCATAATTAGTATTTCATGGAAAATAATCGAGAATGATAAGTAATGGTAACAGGACTGAGTGGAGTCCAATTCGGTCTGTAATCATACGAGTGATTAACAAAATCGGACGACCGTGTAGCGGGGTCCGATTTGTTTAATCACGAGTATAATTACAAACCGAATTGGACGACACGAAGTTCTGTTACCAATTAATCGTAACTTTAACAAAATTTGTGATATAATAGGCTATTTTTTAAATCAAAACACAAGAAATTTGAAATTTTGTTTTGCTAGCAGTGAAAAAAAAAAAGCCATTTAAGCGCGCGCGTGATGGCGCGTACTGTCCAATTACTTAGGCATGACGCGTACTGTCCTATTAACTGTCCAATTAAGGCTGAAATCAGGGCAGTTGATAGCCAATCAGATTTGACAATTTTGTTATAGTTATGATTATGATATCAATAACGATGATGAAAACCGTTCCGCTAACACGGAATAGCAGAAAATCAGCATTAAAATAAAATTAAAATTTCCTGCAGCGGAAAGGAAACCTTAGTTTTGTGCCAAACCCAAACCTGACCAGATTGGCATCTGCGTTGACGCCTGCGAAGGATATGAGGATTGTTCAGGTTCCGAAAAATGCTGCTTTAATGGATGCGGGGACGTTTGCATGAAACCACTCGATATGTCAATCAACACGGTTTCCCCATATGTAGGCTTTGCTCGTATGAGTATGCGCAAGCAATCCCCTTGTCTATTCCTACTAAATTTTGCTATACACCGTGTAGAATTGCTTGCTTCGAAATCTAGCTAGAGGTAGAGGAGGTATAGTTGCTGGTTTTGACCGGACAACGGAAACGAATTTTAAGCTGGGGGCAAACAGACGCAACAACTCCCAACATTGTTGGCCAACAATGTTGGGAGTTGTTACGTCCGTTTGCTCGCAGCTAAAAGTTTGACCGGTTTCAAACTTTGCGCAACAACTCCCAACAACACGCAACAACATGCAACAGGGTGTGCAAACGGACGCAACATGTAACATCCAACAATGTTGGAAGTTGTTGGCCAACGCTGTTGCTTCCGTTTGTACGGGGCTTTACGCGACGGGAGTAGGTCAGAAAAATAGTGGATAAACGATATTGACATGCTGGTTACAATTGGAGTGAGGTCATAGAAACAACATAAAATTTAGTCATACTTTTGTTATAGTAGCAGAACATTTCAGGATAAACTCTCTAGTATTCAAACTGTCGCTAAGTATATGTCATGTTTTAAAAATATGTAAACTAAAACCAGTAAATAGAGGGCAATTGTTCAAATAATGAACAGATTTCTTGTATTCTTTCGTAGAAAATAGGGAAAAACGGTTCTGCTAAGACAGCATAGCAGAGAATTTGATCAAAACACCAAACGCCACTTGCACATTTCCCACAATGCACCTTATTTGCCCCCACTCCTGTCCCAAATTTCGCAAACCCTTTGTTTTTAATTTCTCCTGGGTATTACAGCCGTCCCAAGAGAAAATGAAAACAATTCTTATGCAACATTTTAAGGGGCAAACAAGGTGCATTATGGAAATGTATAGAAATGGCGAATTAATTATGTTATGTTAATTATCTTCATTTTTCTGATTATCCAAGATATTTAAAAGATATGTTTCGTTTACGCTCTAGCACCTATTTTTTAAGAGGACATAATATGCTCTGTTTGCCCAAACCATTGACCACTTCTATGGTATCAATTCCTTTAGTTACTTGGCAGCAACATCTTGGAATTCTCTCCCTGACCATTACCGCACTATTTCTGATTTTACTTTTTTTCGACGACTGATATCTACTGGGAACAATAATTTTCTTAAAAGGGCAGGAACTGCAAACCTTTCTACATCATGACAATTTGCAAGTTAGTTGTCCAGGTAGTTAGTTATCTTATTTGTTATATGGAATTAACTTTTCATTATAATTGTTTATTAATGTAGTTGGCTCGAAGATATTAGCACTTCAGTGCTACACTGTAAATTCGAGGGTAAATAAAGTTTATTGATTGATTGATTGATTGATTGATTGATTGATTGATTGAAGAAAAACCTGGTTTGTGTCCCAAGCCCCGACCCAGTCAGAAGATCTTCTGTGTTGAGGCCTGCTTTGGGGATAACACTTGTAAGGGTGCCGATAAATGCTGCTCTAATGGCTGTGGACATGTTTGCACGAAACCACTGGGTATGTACCTTAACTATCAACATCCCTCCTCTGAAATTAGGCGTTGCACGGTTGTTATACGCATGCGCAATCTTCTTAGCTGTTGACTCTTAATCTTTCTTTATTATGCATTATGGGCCTTACTACTGTGCAAAACTGGCAGGTTTGTTCTTGCTTAAAGTGACACCTATCGTAAGAACCTGCATAATTAGTATTTCATGGAAAATAATCGATAATAATAACAATAATGATGATGATAATGATGATGATGAAAACCGTTCTGCTGACACGGAATAGCAAAAAATCAGCATAAAAATAATATTAAAATTTCCTGCAGCGGAAAGGAAACCTGAGTTTTGTCCCAAACCCAAACCTGACCAGATTGGCATCTGCGTTGACGCCTGCCAAGGAGATGCCGATTGTTCAGTTTCCGAAAAATGCTGCTTTAATGGATGCGGGCACGTTTGCATGAAACCACTCGCTATGGCAATCAACGTGGTTTCCCCATATTTAGGCTTTGCTCGTATGAGTATGCGCAAGTAATCCCCTTGTCTGTTTACTATTTAATTTTGCTATACACCGTGTAGAATTGCTTGCTTTGAAATCTAGCTAGAGTTCGGGGAGCTATAGTTGCTGGTTTTGACCGGACAATGGAAACGAGCTTTACGCGACAAGAGTAGCTCAGAAAAATAGTGTATGAACAATATTGTCATGCTGGTTACAATTGGAGGGAGGTCATGGAAACAACATAGAATTTAGCCATACTTTTCTTATAGTAGCGGAACACTTCAGTATGAAATCTCGAGTACTCAAACTGTTGCCAAGTATAATAAAATTCGTGTCATTTTCTGAAAATAGATAAACTAAAAGAAGTAAATAGAGGGAAATTGTTCAAATTATGAACAGATTTCTTGAATTTTCTCGTAGAAATTAGGGAAAAACGGTTTTCTTAAGACAGCAAAGCAGAGACTTTATATAAAAACACCATACGCCACTTCCACATTTCCCATAATGCATTATTGAAATTCTTCCCCCAAAATTTAGCATAACCTTAGGTTTTCATTTCTCCTGGGTATTACAGCCGTCCCAAAAGAAATTTAAAGCAATTCTTGTGCAAAATTTTGGGGGCCAAACAAGGTGCATTATGGAAATGTGGAAATGGCGAATTAATTATGTTACAGGACAAGAAAAACCTGGTTTGTGTCCCAAGCCCCGATCCGGTCAGGTCGGCACCTGTGTTGAGGCCTGCTCCGGGGATGGCGATTGTAAAGGTGCCAAAAAATGCTGCTCTAATGGCTGTGGGCATGTTTGCATGAAACCACTGGGTATGTACCTTAACTATTAACATCCCTGCTCTGAAATTAGGCGTTGCACGGTTGTTTTACGCATGCGCAATCTTCTTGCCTGTTGACTCTTTATCTTTCTTTATTATGTATTATGCATGGGCGTTACTACTGTGCAAAACTGGCGGTTTTGTTCTTGTTTAAGGTGACACCAATCGTAAGAACCTGCATAATTAGTATTTCATGGGAAATAATCGATAATGATAATGATAACAATAATGATAATGATGATGATGATGATGAAAACCGTTCCGCTGACACGGAATAGCAGAAAATCAGCATAAAAAAAAATGTTAAAATTTGCCGCAGCGGAAGGGAAACCTGAGTTTTGTCCCAAACCCAAACCTGACCAGATTGGCATCTGCGCTGACGCCTGCCAAGGAGATGACGATTGTTCAGGTTCCGAAAAGTGCTGCTTTAATGGATGCAGGCACGTTTGCATGAAACCACTCGATATGTCAATCAACATGGTTTACCCATATTTAGGCTTTGCTCGTATGAGCATGCGCAAGTAATCCCCTTATCTGTTCACTACTAAATTTTGCTATACACCGTGTAGAATTGCTTGCTTCGAAGTCTAGCTAGAGTTCGAGGAGCTATAGTTGCTGGTTTTGACCAGACAATGGACACTAGCTTTACGCGACAAGAGTAGCTCAGAAAAATAGTGGATGAACGATATTGACATGCTGGTTAATATATAGATTTAGCCATGGCTAAAAGCGAAGCTCCAATTAGTAAATTCATAATTTAAATCAAACAATAAACTTTTGATCCAAAAATCAGTTAACTTAAGGGCACATTCATGTGACTTTTGAGGTAAAGGCTAAGTTATTTTAGAGTGAAACATCTTACATCGAATTGATAACCTTATATGTACACCCAAAAAACAGCAAACATCTTCGATCACTTTCAAGATCACAGTAGATTAAGCCTCGAAAACAAATTCTTGGAAAACAAATCACGCCGAATTTTTTTGCGTTCGACAGGTTTACTTTACAAATTGTTGCCAACAAATCTGGGGGTGTTTAAACCAACCTTTTATAATTTTTATACATCACATTTGAGGTGAAACAGCACTATTTATCATACAGACCTCGGACAGAATGCGGTATTTCACAATTTTTCAAGACAAATTGCACTCAGTCAATATTTAGGACGATCAATCGTAGGCTTTAAGCGAAACCGTTCAAAATTTTTCCAAAATCACCCATACGGCCAGCTGGTTCTCGTTTCTATAAAGCGAGCTGTCAGTGTGGTCGAGTGTTTGAATGAACTTTAATAGAGTTACGCTTCAACATAATAGCGAATTTATTTATTTATTTTTTTGTTATTTAATAGTTTTAGTTATAACGATGTGTAATCTTATAAAGCGTTTGATACGCGCGACATTTTTGAGTACTCCTGCAAGCGATGTTCGTGAACGACGAAAACAAACGGCACGGAGAAGCGATTAAAATTGCAAGAGAGACTACTAACAATCAAAAAAATATATATATAATTCGGTGAAACATTTACAGAGACAACAATTTTCATTCACGAAAGACAAGTATTAAAGAGTCTCTAAAAATCCTGAGTCTTTAAGCGTAAAGCTTAAGCTGGCTTCCTGGTGCGGTGTTTACTGTTTTCGAAGGTGAACTCCTCGAAGCAAGAAAATCGCTCAAAGTTTTCTTTCTAAAGCCAAATTTATAACTAAATATTCTTCGGATCGTTTTCTTTCTATTTGTGGTGAGCAAATATATCTGAAGGCTTTTTGAAGTTCTGTAAGCTTATATCAAACCTGATACTAGGTCAGATCATTGACTCAAATCCTACAAAGGTACATAAACTTGCCGCATAAACTGTCAGCGTGAATTGTGCAAGACTTCATGAAATTAGATATAACAAAAACAAACATCAAATACAATAATTACTCAGGCTTACCATTCGAGATTCAGTTTTCTGAAAGCTATCAAGGAAGGCCACAGTTGCTTGAGACTTTTAAACCCTCTTACGCATTAAGCAAGGTGAAAAACGAAAACGATGCCATCCGAAATCGAATTACCGAATTTTGACAAGCGACGCATTTCTCAACCAAAAACCCAGTAAACAAACCAGCCATGAATAACAGAAGACTCTTGATAGCAGCTGTATTTCATTTTGCACATCCAGAGGAAAAAGACAGTTAAAAACATCACAAGTTGATACAAAACTCTGTCAGCTTCAGCTGTGAAAGTAAACAACTTTCAAGATGCTGCATATTTTTTCCGCATGAACTCACCTGTCAAATTTTGACCAATCAGAGTATAAAAATTGGACGTAGAGCGTGACCAACGCGTGACCATGGTAAGATAAGGTCTTCCCCGCCTGTACTTTTAAAAAAGCTTGCTGAATTTTCGCTTTCGAGGTCAGTTTGAAATCAAAATCCTAATAGTACGGGGCCATAGTGACATAAACGCAACATATTTGATATAAATCCTTGGAAAAAATAAACTTGAGCCTTCAATCATTTGACACTGGTAATTTGTCAGCGGATAACTTCAAAACAATACTCGACCTCGATGGGTCGACACTTGAGCCCGCAGAACGGTCAGGTGATACTGGTCAGCGGATGCCCTGTTTTGATAGCTGTCAATTGATCACATCACAGTTTTCTGTTGGGCTCCCAAACTAGCTAAAAGTGTGAGAGTAAACATTGGTTGTTCTGTGGTGCGGACGGACGGTCGCTCGCTCGCTCGCTCGGTTTACGGTCACGTGATTGCCAAATTTTCCGGGATGGGTAGATTACCACATTTCCTTAGCTATGGGGCTCCGCCCACGCGCGCGCAAAGCGCGCGCGTGGAGCTCCGCTACAATTGGAGTGAGGTCATAGAAACAACATAGAATTTAACCATACTTTTCTTATAGTAGCGGAACACTACAGGATGAAATCTCTAGTACTCAAACTGCGGCCAAGTATAATAAAATTCGTGTCATTTTCTGAAAATATATAAACTAAAAGAAGTAAATAGAGGAAAATTGTTCAACTTAAAATATATGAACAGATTTCTTGTATTTTCTCGTAGAAATAAGGGAAAAACGGTTCTCCTGTATAAAACACCATACGCCACTTCCACACTTCCCATAATGCACCTTATTCATAAAATTTCTCCCCAAAATTTTGCATAACCATTGTTTTTCATTTCTCCTTGGTATTACAGCCGTCCCAAAACAAAATGAAAGCAATTCTTATGCAAAATGTTGGGGGGCAAACAAGGTGCATTATGGAAATGTGGAAATGGCGAATTAATTATTTTACAGCACAAGAAAAACCTGGTTTGTGTCCCAAGCCCAGTGGGCCTGGTATCTGTGTTGAGGCCTGCTCTGGGGATGGCGATTGTAAAGGTGCCAAAAAATGCTGCTCTAATGGCTGTGGACATGTTTGCACGAAACCACAGGGTATGTACCTTAACTATCAACATCCCTGATCTGAAATTAGGCGTTGCACGGTTGTTATACGCATGCGCAATCTTCTTGCCTCTTGATTCTTAATCTTTCCTGAGTTTTGTCCCAAACCCAAACCTGACCAAATTGGCATCTACGTCGATGCCTGCCAAGGAGATGACGATTGTTCAGGTTCCGCAAAATGCTGTTCTAATGGATGCGAGCACGTTTGCATGAAACCACTCGATATGCATGTTTTCCCCATATTAGGCTTTGCTAGTATGAGTATGCGCAAGCAATCCTCTTGTCTGTTTACTACTAAATTTTGCTGTACACCGTGTAGAAAAGCTTGCTTCGAAATTTAGCTGGAGTTTGAGGAGGTATAGTTGCTGGTTTTGACCGGACAATGGACACGAGCCTTACGCGACAGGAGTAGCTCAGTCGGTAGAGCGCTTGACTACAGAACAGGAGGTCGCTGGTTCGATCCCTTTGGCCCGACCAATACTCAGATATACTGAGATATGAAGGTACTGCCTTTTTCAAATTGCCCTGCAAACGGCTAGACCCTTCGGTTGACCAAGTGAAATGGCGGTCCCGTCTGTAGTAGGAGACGCCAAAAAAGTGTCTCAAATTAGTACTTTCGTGCTAAATACATTGACACTCAAATAAAGTGCTTATAATATTTTTTCGACAAGGCGGAAGGTAATTAATTCTAAGAAAATTGCAAGGTACGGGTAAATAGAATCCTTTTGAGTGTATATCATTTCCCCGCTCTTTCATTTTTCTTACGTACGTTTAATCAATTGTTCGTGTGTTTGGCTTTTATAGACCCTTTTGTGGTCCTTCATTCTGATCGCTGCCCTAAGCCCGGCCGTTTTGGCCTCTGTGCTGAGCTTTGCGGTGTAGGTGGTGGATGCTCAGGAGGAAAAATATGCTGCTCTAACGGGTGCGGTCACCAATGCATGTCTCCTGGTAAGTAGTGAATCTGCTTCTCCTTAAAACATTGACCAGCATTGAATATCTCCCCATAACAGTTATTTATTACTTTGGAACCTTGTACTACCCTCTACTTTTGATGCGTCTTAGACACCTAGATAATATGGACAGCATGGCATGTCTCCTTCGTGTCCGTATTTGTCCACTGTAGTTAATTGAACCAGAGGGTTGTGGGTTTGGTCATTGGTCCCATAAAATTGTGCGAAAAATATGCATTTTGTTTTTGTTGAATTGTAATTCGGTGGATGAGTTTTAATTGTCAAGAGTGAGATTTTCTCAAATGGTTTTATTCAAGATCGTAGTTAAACAATGATGACGATGTGATTGTCATGATCACAATGAATATGATACGATGACAACTGGACCCTAGCAATGACAATGACCACAATAATAACTATGAATTAATATAATTACAAACATATATGATGATGGTGATGGTGATGACGATGATATTGATATGATGATGATGATGATGATAGTGGTAGTGATGAAGGAGATGATAGTGGTGGTAATTAAGACGATTATTTAGGGAAAGCCCAGGAAGCTCAGGCTTTTAATCACTCTGTATTGAACATTAATGGCCTGCGCGTAAGAACCTACATTTTTTCAAGTCTGGCGAAAAGGTTCTTGGATTTTTTTGGTGGGTAGCTCCTATTTAGGCTAAGTTGGTTCTTGATTAGAAGTATTTGACAGAATGTACTTTCCTTCTCAATTTGGTATGTATGTTTTTACCAATCAGATTAACATTTAGAGACAGAGGACACTCTTTTGTTACCAATAAAGAGACGCATAGTTGACAGAATGTACTCTTCTATTCTTTTATATAGCGCTACGCTAGCCTCTTCCACGAAGACATTGGTCAAGTTAATTTCCAGCAATAAAGAAAGGCCTTGGAGAGATGTTTTCTGTTCTTCATTGCATAACGGTTACATTGATTTAAAAGTTAGAATAAATTTAAAGTTAATCGATGTAAGAAAAATAAATGCAGTATGAAAATAAAGTCAAGATGAAATACAACTCCTTTTTCCTATTTTTTCTTGATTAATCACACTCTCTCAAATTATTCTTTATGAATGTATGGAGATCAGCCTGCAGAATTTGTACGTGGATATTAGGGCTAAGACGGTTAACAAGAAATAACACTCACACTTCGGTTCGATAAACATAAGGCTAAAACGCAGTATTATTCATTCAAAACATTTTGCCGTTTCTTGTCGGCTTTATTCCCCGGCCAGCTAATTCGGATTCAGGCAATGAAAAGAGTAGGTTGCAGGTTTAATTCTCGAATTAAATTCGGTACGTGTGAAATTCGACGTTTGAACTGGGCCTGATTAGGCATTGCAACTTTGTTGTACCAGGTCCAATTGTTGCGGCCACTTACACTCAATCTTCACTACTCTACACGTTACCGTGGAAAGTCTGCGTGTTCCAAAAATTAGGAGTATAAAGAATCTCTTCGGTAAAGTCACTAGTTTTGACAAAGTAAAACGAGCTTTACCCCGAATAGAGAAACTAAATAAAAGTATGTTGCTTCTCTTGACCGAGTGGTTAACTGGATTATAAAAATGCAGCTCAAGACAAAAATAATTCCATTGTTTTTCGTCTTCTTAATGAGCGTAGAAGTTTCAAATCTCGAGGTGCCGGGGAAAGCAGGTATAACTTGGGTGCCAGGGGGTACCGGGAATACCGGAGATGACGGGTGTGCCGGTTCCGGATCCTCGTGCTAAAGGATTAAAACACCTGGGAGAACTAAACAATGTACTTTCCAAGCTCGGAGAGAGGGGGTTACAATTTATCCCGATGTCTTAATGTTAAATCTTCATTGATTTTTTCCGAAACGAAACACAATTATGCCACACAGATTTGTCTTTATCCCCAATTGGAAAGCAAACTGCGAAAATAACCTGAAAGATATCCCTGTTGAGGGTAGGCATGTTGCGATTGCGCTGGACTGATTGCGCCAAAAAGTGCTCAAAACATGGCAAAAAAGTGCTCAAATAGTGCTCAAATTTTTGAAAAAGTGCTTGAAATTCAGAAATAGTGCTCGAAAGTTGCTCGTAGTTTTTAATTATTTTCAAGCAGATGTTCCTAAATATTCTTAGTTTTATCAAGTTTAACTCTCGATTTTTTAATAGCTGACCAAAGAAGTGAAACACCAATGTTTTTCGAATAAAAACTCTTTATTAAGATATAAACCCAAGATCTACTCAGTCAAGGTCTTCAACCCCTAAGTCAACATAGTTTTTAAAGGACTCCCACAGCAGCACACTGAGAACCGTATGGACTTCAACGGCTTACTGAAAACGTTTCAAAGACAAAATATTGCATTAAATATGAGGATGAGCACTGATATAGAAAAGCTAAGCATAGCTGAGCCCCTGATGGAAACTAGTTTTGTCTAGTCGCAATATTGGGCAAAATGTAATCCTTACTTGTCCGATCATCATTGCCTTCAATTTTAAGTAAAATAACTTTTTTTAAATTTTTTTTTATTTATATAATTCTTTATTGAAACAAATAATGTTACAACTAATATTACTAATACTAAAAATATAATACAAAAAAAAAAAAAAAAAACAATATCACTAACAATAGACGGTAACCAAAAAAAAAGAAAAAAAATACAGAATTGAAACAAACTAGAAATGTGGATGCATATTAAAACCTTTAACTGAATAGTTAAGCATTTACAAGAGGCGACACTATCCATTTAGCTTCAAAGAAATCCTTTGTTTTTTTACTATGCAGACTGATATATTTTTCCGTTTCATATTTTACAGCAATTTTCTTTTTAAATCCATATATATTCGGAAGAATTTGACTTCTTCTACAATCCCATAAGTACAATCATAATTAGATAGTTTAGAAGCTTAGCAGAAGGGGAGTTTTGTCGTATCATTCCCTTTTCTGAAATTGCTTAGTCCCCTCGCATAAAGAGATAGTAGATTAAGAGAATGATCGGTCATTAGAGCTGAATCGGGGAAGTGGTATTATAGAAGAAGTCATATAAAACGAAAATGAAATCGATGGTATAGCAGAGTGCAAGAAAATATAGTGCACATAAACGATAATATTCGCCCTAAAACAAATTATTAATCTACAGAAAAACATACAGTAACATATCAAGTAAGAAGTTTCCAGTGCACTCACTTTTCTAATTAAACAAGGAGGGTTAAATAGTTTAACACTTATTACACACATAAACCTTAAACTAAACTTAACTATTGATGTGCTGTCGCGCTGTGACCGCTTTGGCTTTAGTTTCCGCTGTTTCTTGTGTCCATAATGAGACCGTAGTATGGGAGATTGGTTGTTTCTTCACCTCTGTAGATTTGCCCGTTTATAATTAGCTTATCAACTTTGAAATAGGCTGTTTGCTTTTTCTGTTTGGCCTTTTTCAAGATGGGATATAACGTTTTCTGTATTTCATCAATTTCTCGGGGGAAATCATTCGCGATTGAAATGTTAGTGTTTTTCAAGTTTTTAACAAAAGACCAAACATACTCCTTGTCTTGAAAGAAGCTAAATTTAGCTATAATAGGCCTAGGTTTGGAGTTCTGTCCTTGACTGGTATTCTTCTTAGTAGGGATGTGGTGAACGCGTTCGAAACGGATCTGTTCGATATCTTCCTCTGGGATCTTAAGTTTATCGCGCATCACTTTTTTCAATTGATCTTCAGCAGAAGTTGACTCACCTCTTCCTTCTGGAATATTAAACACTTTTAGATTTTCACGTCTTGTGTATGCTTCTAACTTGATGTTGCGGCACTCAAGATGTTTTATTTTAGCACTGAAGTCTTCCAGATTCTTTGCGTGGGTTTCCAGTGTTGCACACGTGGCGGTTGAAGACGAATTTAGGTCGTCGATGTCGGCTTGAGCGGTGTTCAGGCTTTCTTGTAAACTTTTATTTTCTTTTTCCAATTCTGCCACTCTACCTTGCATAGCCTCTAACTCGCCGAGTCTTGTTAGCACTTTGTCGAGCTTTTCACTGACTTCATCTAGTTTGGCAAAAGCCCCATGACAATGGCCGTCGGCTTCGTCGAACGCATCTTCCCCGTCAGTCTGTGAGCCACTTTCCCTTAACCGTTTACGACTATCGGCTCGGGCGTCTTCTTTTCCCATGTTATTTAAGCGAATGAAAGCCAAGCAGCCTTCGCTGATTACATTATTTTACAAGTTTTGAATTTCATCTAAAGGAGCTAGCAAGAACACGTCCGCCTTCGGCGAAGGCCTGGTTACTCTCTCTCTTACGGTACTTACGTTTCCATGGTAGCACTAATCGTTCATGTTGAGTCACCCAGTACCCACTCTGTCTTATTAGTCGAGGCAGATCTGGGAACCAGATAACCAAAGGCCATCTCAGTGTCCCAGTGTTTTTATCCGCCTTAGCTTCGCTCACCCCACCGCTTCCACCATGATTTGATCACGTGCTTTTGCCGTGATCCCGAGCGGGGTGCAACGGCTGAATTGCTACGATCGGGATTTATTTAAATTTAGTCAAGGCTCCGTGGACCAAGAATCAACCAATGAGAGTCCCTTTTTAGTTGAGTAAAAGTAAGTCTTTCGTAGCAACCGCCACAAAGTACAAATGAAAGAGGAACCTTGTCCCTGATGTTGATTAAGCCCTGGGGACGAGATTGAGCGTACACGCTAATCCACGTATTTCGTTGCCATGGTAAAAACAGCGCGGAATGATGAGCGTCATACAAAGAGCTTCTTAGGTTTGGTCAGGTTGTTTTCGACATAATTATAAAGTAAACATTTCAAAATCAAAATCATTTATCTATTGTATTTTTTCCGTTAACACTTCGTGGTTCACACAAGGAGTCTCAAATGCAATACCTTAATTCATGACTTCAGTGAAGACTATAGGGTCTTTTTATAATTAATTACAAACTGCAGTTGATAACCCCTTTGACCATCTCAGCATAAAACTTAAAGTTACAAACTTGATCAACATCAAGGACTTCGTAGTTCACGACGTCTCAAATGCAATGCGTTAATTCATGATATGATTTCAGTGAAGACTATATAATGTTTTAATTAATTAATAGCAAACGGCAGATGAAGACGCCTTTGGCCATCTTAGCCTCCAAACGTGATTAACATCAATAGCCTTCTAGCAGTTAGACACAACAAATAGAGTTTTAAAGTGTGACGTCATAAAAAATTAAATTTGTGAAATTATGAGATTTTTCGGGACATTCTGAAAGAACAACATCCAAGAGGCTGACTACCACCTACTTGCCAAAAACTAGCATTGTGGGGTAAATTGCTTCTGAGATATTAGCCCCTTTCTGCTCTGATGACTCCATATAAATCCTTCTTAATTTGACTCAGGTCATAACGTTATGACCCAAGTCAAATTTAGAAGGATTTGTATGAGTCTTCAGAGCATAACTGGGCTAACATCTCAGAGACAATTTGGCCCGAAATGTTAAGTTTTGGCAACTAGGCCTGTTGGATGTTTTTCATCCAGAATATCTTGACAAATCCCAGAATTTCACAAATTTAATTTTATAACGTCATCACTTTAGACCTCTATTGGACAGAATCAAGAGAGAATGTTACGAGAATTAATAACATAGTCACCAAAGGCCAAATGATATTCTTTCAACCAATTCTTTAAGGAAGTAAGATAAATTAAAGTGGTAGACGATGACCGATTGCATATAAATCAAACAATAAATCTAATAAAAAGAAAGCTTTTCACGGTTAAACCAAAATCAAAAAGGTTATTGAAAATCTTCTTTTTAATACTGAGTTTGCGTGTTTAATTTTTATACACATTTTCCTTTCATCTGTCACTATATTGATGCTTTCATTAAATTAGTTGCTTATCTTACTTTTAAATGAACTTGTCGTTGCTTCGTAGTTAGTGATTACTTCTAAAGTTATATATCCAAGTAAAAGTTAGGTTTTTGCATCAAAGCGATTCTAATTTCCTTTCGTTAACTACCTAACGCAGTTTGCATGTAAACTTTATATAAATTAATCATTATATTTTCTATTACCTTTCAAATGATCTAGATTGTAGAGTTTCAATGATATTTCAGTAACACAGCTGTATTTACTGAACATTGGACACAATCGTAAAAGTCATTTTAGCAGTGCAAATCTCATTTGAATTCGAAGTCTTGAGTTTGGCAAAGGTGAGTCAGGACTTCCCTTGTTTTCCACAGTTTTGGTTTTGGTTGCAATGAGAGTCCAGTATTTCATGTATTTAAAAAATTTAGCTGCCAACAATTCTTTTGGGTTGAGTTTTTGCTCAAATTACTAGCAGGGAAGATAACTTAGCTGGCTACGCAAAGTTCCGAATGTTCTTAAAAATTGTGGTATTTTCTGAAGCAAAGTCGTAAGACTGTTATATTTTTTAGAAATATGCTGTAAATTATTTGTGTTGCTGTTCTCACATTCCGATAAAAAGAACATAAAATTAATGGGAAAAAACTTACCAGAATAGATAAATAGATAATTGATAAGCTTGGTGCTTGCAATGTTTTGTTTTCAAAGGTGCCTATCGAGATTCAAAAAACACCATAGTCTGAATGAGCTTGTAGAGACTATTATTTCTTTTCAAGTGACATTGCTAAAGTTAAAAGGCATTTCTAGAAATTATAAACACTTCCAAGTTTCTGTCATCAAAGGCACTCCATTCCATTCGAGGGATAGCAGGTAAATTTCGTTGCACTAAGTTGTGGGTATGGGAAAACTCAAATAGGTGAGGAGTTACTGACTGAGGTTATTATATTGGTTTTAAGTGGACGGCTTATGTTGTCTGTATATATGTTATTTTAATTTGGTGGTTTCTTCATTGGGTAGTGTCTTTGACAGCTATTTTGTTTTCCTTTTCTTTGTTTAGGTTGACTGACCATTTCAAAATGAATCGCGCAATTATTGCTGTATTTTTGGTGTTCATCGTGTGTTCCATCTTAACCGTAAGTAAATTAACCTGAGGAAACTGCCGACATTTTGAGATGCCACAAATGGTTTCCCCGCGTAACGACGTCTGAGAAACGAGCGCAGAAGAAAATCCCGTACTAATGACGTGTCACTTCCTGGATCTGGGTAGTGAAACATCACCAGTATGGAATTGCTTCGCTCCTTCCGCAGACGTCATTTCGCGGGGAAACCAAAAGTGTCGTCGCGAAATGTGGGTTGTTTTCTCCAGCTTGATTTTATGATAACGTTAAACGAAAAACCACTCCCAATTAGGCTTTCGTCACATTTCCTTACACCTTTTCATAAATACAATGTGTATTCTTCAAATTACAGTATTAAAAGTTACGTATTTTGTTTTTTAGGGTCAGGTCTGGTCAGCTTCTTATTTTAAGCGAGACCGTAAGTAGTTTATTATTTTAGTGTAAAATATATACGTTTGCAAGGAACCATTCGGTATGTACCTTAAGCAATCAACATGTTTTTCCCATATTTAGGCATTGTTCGTTTGTTATAAGCATGCGCAATCTTCTTTCCTGCTCATATTATATTTTCGTCCCCAGAGCCACTCATTCGTAACCTACGCTCTGCACCGTGCACGTTACGGTTGAATCGCTCGCTAGCACCGAAATTTAGCATGAGTTTGAGAAAGTATGGGCGAATCCTTTTGCCTTTGTTTACATTTTTGCCTTAGTAACATATGCTTATCATTATCTGCTGAAAAAAAATCTGAATATTAAAAAATAGAACATTTTCACAAGCCAGCCATCTTTGCACGCGCTTTAAGACTGATTGGATTAAAGCGATGTCACGTGGTATTTCAGGGGGCAAACAAGTGATAAGATCTACCAGTATTTGAAATCGCGATCGAACAAACTGCTCAACCCAAATTAACCAGCTCTTCACACTTTTGAACATAATTTGTGTATACTGTGACTTATTCTATGGGTTTACCCTTATGCAATAAGCAAAAATGTAAACAATGACGTCAGCATTAGTCGGCTGGTTTTTATGGGCAAGGGAAACTTAATGCTTTTCCTTTCTTCTCCCAGCTGCAGTCGGGAGGGTTAATTATTGAGTGTATTTCATTTCTCTGTTCTTTCATTTTTTTCTCACGTTTGTTCAATCAGTCTTATGTTTGGCTTTTTTCATTCACGATAGTCAATCTGGATGCTATGGAGAAACGTCTGTTTGGTCTGAACGGGCGATGCCCGGCGGTGTGGCCCGGCCGTGTTGGCCACTGTGCTGAGTTTTGCCGCGGTTTAGGTGGTGCACGTGAATGCCCAGCAGGAAAAATATGCTGCTCTACGGGGTGCGGTCACGAATGCATGTCTCCTGGTAAGTAATGAATCTGCTTCTCCTTAACTCTTCAATGAAAACATTGACCAGCATTGACCAGCATTGACCAGCATTGAATATATATCTCCCCATAACAGTTATTACTACAGTGGAACCGCTGGTCGTTCTACGCTTTACGTTTAATACGTACCCACAACCAGATAGTATGGACACCATGGTATGTCCCCTTGGTATCCATTTTAACCGCGTTTCACTAATATAATAATAATAATTATGCAAAAAAAACATACCTTCTCAAATTGAAAATTAAATACAAATTTAGTATAACTATAGTTAAAAGAGACTTCTTGGTGGTCTGGTGGTTTTCAACAGAGCAAATGTAAACAGGGTCTGGAAGGGGAGCCCGCATTCCGGCCCCTTTTTCGCGTGAATCTCGTATCCCCCACGTTTTTCATCAGTTTCCCGAATACCGCTTTGCTTTCTCAGAAAAATACATTAAAAAGTCTAATTTCTACAAAAGCTAATAAATGTAAGATGAAGGTTGATCCTTTCGATTGATATTTTGAATTTACGCGTGTTTTTAAAGGTTTCCGGCATTCCCGACAGACACGCAAACTGATAAATCCCGCTTCCCGGAGAACAGTCAAAACCCGGATCCCGTCAATATATTTATCGTTTTCCCGATTTCCGCACCGTATTTTGGTCAAATCCCGAATCCCGAAAATACCCTTCCAGACCCTGTGTAAACAACTGTCTATAAACTAAAAAATGAAAATTTCTATGTACATCCCAATAATAAAGTATCTATAGCTGTTGATGATAATAATAATAATAATATTAATAATAATAATAATAATAATAATAATAATAATAATAATAATAATAATAACTCAACCGTCAACAACGAATCAAGCAAAGGATCATTATAGAAATATTTTCAAAAATTTGTTGCAGTGGAAGTGAAACCTGGTTTTTGTCCCAAATTCAAACCTGGCCAGGCTGGCATCTGCCGTTTCGCCTGCCAAGCAGATAACGATTGTTCAGGAGCCGAGAAATGCTGCTTTGCTGGATGCGGCCTCGCTTGCATGAAACCACGCGGTATGTCAATCAACATAGTGTCTCCATATCTAGGCATTTTACGTTTGCTTCAAGTATACGCAATTCTCTTGTCTGCTTACCCTCGGTAACTTTTCGGGCCCGAAGGAAAAATTCAAAATCGGCTTACAAATCGGTCCATTTTTCTCCTCTAACTGATAGTTTCATCGTATCATTTTCAAGGTTAATAAAATTTTGATCTAGAATGCAAACATGCAACGGCAAACGTAAACCAGCTTTACGGGCCCCGAAAAGTTACCGGAACTTTTGAGAAACGGGCCTCAGCATAGAATATCTCCTCAGTCATAATACTGAGTTATCTTCTACAGTAGAACCCTGTTCTACGCTCTATTTAATACGTACCGACACCCAGATATTTATATAGACACCATGGTATGTCCCTTGCATGGTATCCGTATTAACCGGGTTCCACTGCACTGATTGAACAGAAAAAAATGTCGCAAGGTTTCGTCATTAGTCGTATAAAATTGTGTGAAAATTTCCCTTTTTTTTGTTGAAATTGCAATTCGGTGGATGATTTTTAATTATCAAGAGTGCTATTTTCTCGACTGCTTTTATTCAAGATTGTAGTCAGACAAATACTTAGGCTCGATTTCCGCCGTCTTTTTCCCGAACAGCGGCTGGTAATCTAGTCTGCTACACAGCCGTTTTTAGTGTCGTCACGCAATGGGGAGGAGCGTTGCGTGACGACACTAAAAACGGCTGTTTAGCAGACTACTGGTAATCGAGCCTAACAAATACTTTGATGGCTACGTGATTGCCATGATCACTTCGATGACGTGATAATGAATATGATACGACGTGTCCAATCGTCTTGTCTGTTTGTACTTAATCTTTACTAGTCTATGTATCATGCACATGTTACTGTGGAAACATGTTCCAAAAATTAGGATAATAAAGAATCCTCGGTAAAGTCGCTAGTTTGACTAAGTAAAACGAGCTTAACCCCGACAAGAGAACCCACACGTATCAGAACGATTTCACTCTCATATTGCTTTTGGGCTGGCTGTGGTCTCCCTATACTCCCACCCAAGATGAGATAAAATTGATCAGGCTCAAAGTTGTCTTTATCTTCACATTACCGACATTACTGACAAATCAACATTTTTTAAAATTCATACACAGGGATAACTTTTAAGAGACGCGTATTTGACAAAATGCACTCTTCTTTTCTGTTAGAAACAAGAAGGCGACACTAGCTTCTACTTTAAATCCCATGACTGACTGATCATTTTTCCACAAGTAAGAAGCCTTGGAGAACCTTGGAGAGAAGTCTTCCGGCTACTTAGAATAAAAGTTGAGCGATGTAAGAAAATATAAAAATAAAACTCAAGCTTAAAGTAAATCTTGTTCTCTCCCTGTCGTTATAATTATCCAAATTCTATATATAGCAGCGCATTTACCCCTCCGGCATAAATAGCCTTATTTATATTTCGAGAAGCGAGGGTGAAGGGCGACAGATTAGCGTAGAGCGCAACGTGAAGGAAAAAACGCCTGGGGCAGTCTCTTGTTCCATATGACCTCTTCCAGCCTCTCTGTCGTCTGGCTCGAAGTCGATATTTTGTGTTCTCCCGCCTCGCGCTTTGTGCTCGATCCCCCGGGCCAGGAGTCCGACCATGCCTTCTGCTCGACAACACACTCCGCCTCGGATAATGATTAACAAGGCTGGGTGTACTTCAACCTTTCTTCGTGAGCCCGATTTTTCGAACTCTGGTGAAGGCAATAATCTTGCCATCTCTTCGTCAGGTTCATAAGAAGGCTTAACGCAATTTATTGTACACATGATGACCGCCGCTAAAGCTGGCACGCCGCCTCGTGTTACGAAAAACGATACGCTGTAGCTGTTTGAGATATCAAAAATCCACACACTGCTATCGCTTTATAGGAAAGCCGACAACATCAATAACAAGCTTTATTTGCAGGACCATACTAGTACATATAGTAGTGCAAGAGCCATAAAAAGGCCATAAAATAGTAGAAAACACCAATGGCGTAACCAGCCATTTGGACGCCAACAATGTAACTCCAGAGTAGCACCAGGAATAATCGTTATGCAATGAGCTTCTTAGATTTGTTCAGGTTGTTTTTGACATAATTATTAACATTTCGGTATCACAAGTCATTTACCTATTTTAATTTTTCTTTGAGACTTCGTGGCTCACAGAGTCTCAAAATTCAACAGTTAATTCATGACTTCAGTGAGGGCTATATAACCTTTTTATAATTAATAGCCAACAGCAGTTCAAGACCCCTTTGGCCATCTTAACTTAATACTTAAAGTACTAAAGTTGATCAACCTCAACAGCCTTCTAGAAATTAGACACAACAAATTGGACTCAATTAAGCGAAAAGGTTACGAGAATTAACAAAATGATCACCAAAGGCAAAATGATTTACTTTTATTCAAATTCCTTCAACCAATTCTTTAACCCTTTAAGCCCCAATATCCGCATACAAATTCTCCAAACTGATCTCCATACATTTCCTTAAGGAATTAGTTGAGAGAATTTGATAAAAGATCAAGGCATTTTCCCTGAGGTGATCATTTTATTAATTCTCATAACCTAATCTCTTGACAATGTATGGATATCGTTAGGAGAAAATTGACGTCAGTCACTATTGGGACTTAAAGGGTTAAGGAAGTAAGATAAAAGAGGTTCATGATGGCCAGCTGCATATAAATCAAACATTCAATAAAAATAACAAAAATAAAATTTTTCACATTAATTTTTATGCACATTTTCCTTTCATCTGTCACTATATTGTTGCTTTTTGACTGAAATAAGTTGCTTATCTTACTTTTAAATGAATTTGTCGTTGCTTCGTAGTAACAACTGTAGCGCTAAGTTAGTGATTACGTCTGAAGTTGTGTATCCAAGTAAAAGTTAGGTTTTTGCATCAAAGCGATTTTGCCTTTCGTTAAATACCTACCGCAGATCAAGTGTAAACTTTATATAAATTAATCATTCAATTTTCGAATATCTTTCAAAGTTGACTGCTTACGATTGTAGAGTTTAAATGATTTTTTAGTAATACAGCGGTATTTAATTACTGAGCATTGGACACAATTGTAAAGGTCATTATATGTTAGCAATGCAAATCTCATTTCAAAGTCTTGAGTCGTGTCAAAGGTAAGTCAGGACTTCCCTTCTTGGCTTTGAACATTTTTTGCAGGCCCACATTTCAGTTTTGGTTGCACAGGAAGTCCAGTATTACATGTATTTAAAAAATTTACCTGCCAACAATTTTTTTTTGCGCGAGTTGTTCAAATTACGGGGAAGGTTACTTAGCTTCTCTACGCAAAGTTCAACATGTTCTCAAAAATATAGCGGCATTTTCTAATGCAAATTCCTAGGACTGTTATATTTTTTTCGAAATATAATATCCTGTAAATTCATTTGTGTTGCTGTTGTCAGATCCCGATAAAAGCAATATAGAGTTAATGGCAAAAATTACCATAACAGATAAGCTACTAACTATAACTTACTATAATTGATAGGCTTTGTGTTTGCTATGTTTCGTTTTCAAAGGTTTCTATCGAGATTTAAAAAAACATCATGGTCTGAATGAGCTCGTAGAGACTATTATTTCTTTTCAAGTGACACTGCTTAAGTTAAAAAGCACTTCTAGAAATTATAAACACTTTCAAGTTTCTGTCAGAGGCTCTCCAATCCATTCGAGGAATAGCAGGCAACATTTCTTTGGACTTATGGTCGAGGGCCTGGGAAGACTCAATCAGGTTAGAAGATACTGAGGGTTATTACATTGGTAAGAAGTGGACGGCTTATCTTGTCTATCAAGAACCATAATGGCTCTTGTGTCTATATAATGTTGCAGTTAATTTTGTATTTCAGTTAATTTTTGTTGTTTCTTTGTTTCAAATTCATTAGCCTACATTACAATAACCCAAACAGGCAACAGAAAAACAAACATTAACTGAAATATAAAATTAACTGCAACATATATGTTATGGTGGTTTCTTTGGGAAATGTATTTGACAGCTATTTTCTTTTCCTTTTGTTAGTTTAGATTGACTGACCATTTCAAAATGAATCGCGCAATTATTGCTGTATTTTTGGTGTTCATTGTGTGTTCCAGCTTAATCGTGAGTAAATTAACCTGAGGAAACTGCCGACATTTTGAGATGCCACAACTGGTTTCCCCGCTTAACGTCATCTGAGAAACGAGTGCAGAAGAAATCACCGTACTGATGACGCGTCACTTCCCAGATCTGGGTAGTGACGCGTCCTTAGTATGGAATTTCTGCGCTCGTTCCTCAGACGTCATTTCGAGGGGAAACCAGTTGTGAGGTTGCGAAATGTCGCCTATTTTGTCAAGATTGATTTTATGATAACATTAGACGAAAAACCGCTCTTAATTGAAAGTCTTTTCGCCTTGGGGGGTGAGGGGTGTACTCCCTTATATAAGCCATATAGGTATGTGCCGCCCCATCACCGGTTTTTGCGCCGTTTTGGTCTGGGTTTACACTTTGCCCATTTTGGTCTGGAATCGGGTATGGTTTTCGAGGAAACTGCGGGTGTGTATGAACGTATTTATTCATCGTATCAGTTCCGAATGAATAAGAAAGAAAGAGAAATGTGCCAGTTCGAAGTGGATTTTAAGAAATCTTTTTTGTTGGCGTTCTAATCTAAGAAGACTTGCCACAAGTCAACCTCACGAGTTTCTAAGCGAAAACGGGTATAGATTTCAGAGGCCAGGTCTGAAAACGAGTGTGCAAATCGACATTATTTGGTCTGAAATAGGGTCATGATTTGGAGGTCTGGGCAGCACACCCCCACCCCCACAAGAATTCCCAGGAGTAACCCCCCCCCCCCCAACGCCTTACACCTTTTCATAAATACAATGCGTTTTGTTCAAATTACAGTATGAAAAGTTATATATTTTGTTTTTTAGGAACAGGTCTGGTCAGCTTCTTATTTTAAGCGAGACCGTAAGTGGTTTATTATTTTAGTGTAAAATAAATAAGTTTGCAAGACACCATTCGGTATGTACCTTTTGAAACAGTCAACATGGTTTTTCCATATTTAGGGATTGTTCGTTTGTTATAAGCATGCGCAGTCTTCTTGCCTGCTTACATGACCATGCACGTTACGGTTGAATCGCTCGCTCCGATATTCAACATGAGTTTGAGAAAGTCCTTACCTTTGTTTACTTTTTGCCTCATTAACTTATGATTATCTGATGAAGAAATCTCTGAATATTAAAAGAGCTCTGTATAATTAAGGGAATAGAACTTATTCACGATACCTGCCATCTCTGCACGCGCGCTGTACGGACTGATCAGATGAAAGCGATAGTACGTGGTATTAAAGGGGGCAACAAGTGATAGAATTTGCCAATACTTGAAATCGGAGTCGAACAAACTGCTCAAGTTAACACTGACGTCAGCAAGGATTCGCCTAGAGTCACTGTTTTTGAATTAAAGTTTAGCTATGTAAGAAAATATAAAAATAAAGAACTTAAGCTGATGTAAAACGTTTTTTCTTCCTTCACATCATCAAACCAATGATGTGGGTTATCAATTAACAGCAGAAAATAACGGTAGCTGTTAAGCTTCTATGGTAACACAACTCGTTCATGTTGGGCCATATTGCAGACTGTAAGTACTGGATATCAATTAACTTGGGGGATAGTACTATATGGTAGACTAACGCGAAATACTTCCCTATGGTCTGCACGTAAAATCGAATGAAGTTGAGGGCTGGACACCTAATACGGTTACACCACGCATTTTATAGGAACTAAGTGATTTCTCGCTCGCTAATTGGTCGAGAGCCATGTACCAAAGAAATGACGTGATGATCAGGTGCAATGTGTTTTTCTCCGTCTCTCGTAATATTGCAGTGTTATTTGAAATTTTACAGTGAAACACTTGCGTTTTGAACATATTGACCTAATTTTT
>NC_133214.1:4769935-4792435 GCF_958299795.1 Porites lutea
TGCTCAACTCAAATTAACCAGCTCTTTACACTTTTGAACATATTTTGTGCATACGGTGACGCATTCTATGGGTTTACCATTATGTAATAAGAAAAAATGTAAACAATGACGCCAGCATTAGTTGGCAAGGGAAACTTAATGTTCCAAACCCAAACCTGAACAGACTGGCATCTGCGTTGACGCCTGCCGAGGAGATGACGATTGTTCAGTTTCCGAAAAATGCTGCTTTAACGGATGCGGGCACGTTTGCATGAAACCACTCGATATGTCAATCAACATGGTTTCCCCATATTTAGGCTTTGCTCGTATGAGTATGCGCAAGCAATAACCTTGTCTGTTTACTATTAAATTTTGCTATACACCGTGTAGAATTGCTTGCTATGAAATCTAGCTAGAGGTAGAGGAGCTATAGTTGCTGGTTCTGGCCGGACAATGGAAACAAGCTTTACGCGACAGGAGTAGCTCAGAAAAATAGTGGATGAACAATATTGACATGCTGGTTACAATTGGAGTGAGGTCATAGAAACAACATAGAATTTAGCCATACTTTTCTTATAGTAGCGGAACACTTCAGTATGAAATCTCTAGTACTCAAACTGTGGCCAAGTATTGTAAAATTCGTGTCATTTTCTGAAAATAGATAAACTAAAAGAAGTAAATAGAGGGAAATTGTTCAAATTATGAACAGATTTCCTGAATTTTCTCGTAGAAATTAGGGAAAAACGGTTTTCTTAAGACAGCATAGCAGAGACTTTGTATAAAAACCATACGCCACTTCCACATTTACCATAATGCATCTTATTTATAACTTTTTTCCCCAAAATTTAGCATAACCTGTGGTTTTCATTTCTCCTGGGTATTACAGCCGTCCCAAAAGAAATTGAAAGTAATTCTTATGCAAAATTTTGGGGGCCAAACAAGGTGCATTATGGAAATGTGGAAATAGCGAATTAATTATGTTACAGCACAAGAAAAACCTGGTTTATGTCCCAAGCTCGGGGCTGGTTGGTGTGTTGAGGAATGCTCTGGGGATGGCGGTTGTAAAGGTGCCAAAAAATGCTGCTATAATGGCTGTGGACATGTTTGCACGAAACCACTGGGTATGTACCTTAACTATCAATATCCCTGCTCTGATGTTAGGCGTTGCACGGTTGTTATACGCAAGCGCAATTATCTTCCCTGTTGACCGTTAATCTTTCTTTATTATGTATTATGGGCGTTACTACTGTGCAAAACTGGCAGGTTTGTTCTTGTTTAAAGTGACACCAATCGTACGAACCTGCATAATTGGTATTTCATGGAAAATAATCGATAATGATAATGATAACAATGATGATGATGATGATGATAATGATGAAAACTCCGTTCCGTTAACACGGAAAAGCAGAAAATCAGTATAAAAATAATATTAAAATTTCCTGCAGCGGAAGGGAAACCTGAGTATTGTCCCAAACCCAAACCTGACCAGATTGGCATCTGCGTTGACGCCTGCCAAGGAGATGACGATTGTTCAGGTTCTGAAAAATACTGCTCTAATGGATGCGGGCACGTTTGCATGAAACCACTCGATATGCATGTTTTCCCCATATTTAGGCTTTGCTAGTATGAGTATGCGCAAGCAATCCTCTTAGCTTGTATGTTCACTACTAAATTTTGCTGTACACCGGGTAGAATTGCTTGCTCCGAAGTCTAGCTAGATGATGATGATGATGATGAAGATGATAGTGATAGTGATGAAGGAGATGGTAGTGGTGGCAATTAAGACGATTATCTAGGGAAAGCCCAGGAAGCTCAGGCTTTTAAACACTCCTTTAAGGGCCCGCGCGTAAGAACCTACATTTTTTCAAGTCTGGCGAAATGGTTTTTGGTTTTTTTTTGGTAGCTACCTCCTGTTTAGGCTAAGTTGGTTCTTGATTAGAAGTATTTGACAGAATGTACTCTCCTTCTCACTTTTGCTATGTATGTTTTTACCAATCAGATTAACATTTAGAGACAGAGGACACTCTTTTGTTACCAATATTGAGACGCATAGTTGACAGAATGTACTCTTCTATTCTTTTATACAGTGCTAGGCTAGCCTCTTCCACGAAGACATTGGTCGAGCTAATTTCCAGCAAAAAAGGCCTTGGAGAGATGTTTTCCGTTCTTCATTGCATAATGGCTACATTTATTTTAAAATTAGAATAAATTTAAAGTTAATCGATGTAAGAAAAATAAATGCAGTATGAAAATAAAGTCAAGATGAAATACAACTCCTTATTCCTATTTTTTCTTGATTTATCACACTCTCTCAACTTATTCTTTATGGAAATGTATGGAGATCAGTCTGCAGAATTTGTACGTGAATATTAGGGCTAAGTCGGTTGACAAGAAATAACACTCACATTTCGGTTCGGCAAAAATAAGGCTAAAACGCACTATTATTCATTCAAAACATTTTGCCGTTTCTTGTTAGCTTTATTCCCCGGTCGGCTAATTCGGATTGAGGTAATGAAAAAAGTAGGTTGCAGGTTTAATGCCCGAATTAAATTCGGCACATGTGAAATTCGACGTTTGAACTGGGCCTAATTAGGCATTGCAACTTTTGTTGTACCAGGTCCAATTGTTTCGGCCACTTGCTCTCAATCTTTACTAGTCTCCACGTTACCGTGGAAAGTCTGCGTGTTCCAAAAATAAGGAGTATAAAGAGTCTCTTCGGTAAAGTCACTAGTTTGACAAAGTAAAACAAGCTTTATCCCGACAAGGAAGACTAAAAGTATGTTGCTTCTCTTGACCGAGTGATTAACGGGATTAAAAAAATGCAGCTCAAGACAAAAATAATTCCGTTGTTTTTCGTCTTCTAAATGAGCGTAGAAGTTTCAAATCTCGAGGTACCGGGGAAGGCAGGTATAACTTGGGTGCTAAGGGTACCGAGGATACCGGAGATGACAGGTGTACCGGGTCCGGATCCTCGTGCCAAAGGATTAAAACACCTGGGGGAACTAAACAATGTACTTTCCAAGCTCGGAGAGAGGGGATTACAATTTATCCCGATGTCTTATTAATAACCCTTTATTGATTTTTACCAAAACGAAACACAATTATGTCACACAGATTTGTCTTTATCCTTAATTGGACAGCAAACTGCGAAAATAACCTGAAAGATATCCCTGTTGAGGGTAGGAATGTTGCGATTGCGCTAGAAAACTCGCCAAAAAGTGCTCAAAACATGCCAAAAAGTTCTTAAATAATGCTCGAGTTTTTGAAAAAAATGCTTGAAATTTAGAAATAGTGCTCGAAAGTTGCTCGTAGTTTTTAATTATTTCCAAAAGGAGGTTCATAAATATTCTTAGTTTTATCGAGTTCAACCCTCGATTTTTTAATAGCTGACCAAAGAAGTGAAACACCAATGTTTTTCGAATAAAAACTCTTTATTAAGATATAAACCCAAGATCTACTCAGTCAAGGTCTTCAACCCCTAAGTCAACATAGTTTTTAAAGGACTCCCACAGCAGCACACTGAGAACCGTATGGACTTCAACGGCTTACTAAAAACGTTTCGAAGACAAAATATTGCATTAAATATGGTGGAAAATTGTAAAAGAAAAGTGCTTCAATGTTGCCCAAAAAGCAAAAAGCCAGATCTTTGTGTAGATCAGGATGAGCACTGATATAGAAAAGCTAAGCATAGCTAAGCCCCCGATGGAAACTAGTTTTGTCTACTCGAAATATTGGGCAAAATGTAATCCTTACCTGTCCGATCATCCTTGCTGTCAATTTTAAGTAAAATAACGGTACTTACGTTTCCATGGTTGCACTAATCGTTCATGTTGAGTCTCCAAGCCTAACTTCTCGTGCCCTCTCTGTCTGATTAGTCGAGGGAGATCTGGGAACCAGATAACCAAAGGCCATCTCACTGAATCTTATAAGATCCCAATGTTTTTATCTGCCTTAGCTTCGCTCACCCCACCACTTCCACCATGATTTAATCACGCGCTTTTGCCGTGACCCCTAGTGGGGTGCTATGGCTGAATTGCTACGATCGGGATTTATTTAAATTTAGTCAAGGCTCCGTGGGACCAAGAATCAACCAATGAGAGTCCCTTTTTAGTTGAGTGAAAGCAAGTCTTTAGTAGCAACCGCCACAAAGTACAAATGAAAGAGGAACCTTGTCCCTTAAGTTGATTAAGCCCTGGGGACGAGATTGAGCGTATCCACGTATTTAGTTGTCATCGTAAAAACAGTGCAGAATGATAAGCGTCATGAAAGAGCTTCTTAGGTTTGTTCAGGTTGTTTTCGACATAATTATTCAGTAAACATTTCAATATCAAAATCATTTATCTATTGTATTTTTTCCTTTAACCCTTCGTGGTTCACGAACGGAGTCTCACTGAAATGCAATACGTTAATTCATGACTTCAGTGAAGACTATAGAGTCTTTTTATAATTAATAGCAAACGGCAGTTGATGACCCCTTTGACCATCTTAGCTTAATACTTTAAGTTCCAAACTTGATCAATAGCAACGACTTCGTAGTTCACGACGTCTCAAATGCAATGCGTTAAAACATGACTTCAGTGAAGACTATATAATGTTTTAATTAATTAAGAGCAAACGGCAGATGAAGACGCCTTTGGCCATCTTAGCCTCCAAAGTTGATTAACATCAATAGCCTTCTAGCAGTTAGACACAACAAATAGAGTTCTAAATTGTGACGTCATAAAAAATTAAATTTGTGAAATTATAGGATTTGTCGGGACATTCTGAAAGAACAACATCCAAGAGACCTACTACCACCTACTTGCCAAAAACTAGCATTGTGAGGCAAATTGCTTTTGACATATTAGCCCCTTTCTGCTCTGATGACTCCATATAAATCCATCTTAATTTGACTCGGGTCATAACGTTATGACCCAAGTCAAATTTAGAAGGATTTGTATGAGTCGTCAGAGCATAACTGGGCTAATATCTCAGAGCCAATTTGGCCCGAAATGTTAAGTTTTGGCAAGTAGGCCTGTTGGATGTTGTCCTTTCAGAATATCCTGACAAATCCCATAATTTCTCAAATTTTACTTTTATGACGTCATCAATTTAGAACTCTATTTGACAGAATTAAGAGAGAAGGTTACGAGAATTAATAACATGGTCACCAAGGGCCAAATGATCCTTCAACCAATTCTTTAAGGAAGTAAGATAAATTAAAGTGATACACGATCGCCAATTGCATATAAATCAAACAATAAAACTAATAAAAAATAAAGGTTTTCACGGTTAACCCAAAATGAAAAAGGTTATTGAAAATCTTCTTTTTAATACTGAGTTTGCGTGTTTAATTTTTAGGCATATTTTCCTTTCATCTGTCACCATATTGTCGCTTTCATTAAAAAAAGTTGCTTATCTTACTTTTAAATGAACTTGTCGTTGCGTCGTAGTTAGTGATTACTTCTGAAGTTGTATATCCAGGTAAAAGTTAGGTTTTTGCATCAAAGGAATTTTTCCTTTCATTAACTACCTAACGCAGTTTGCGTGTAAACTTTATATAAATTAATCATTCTATTTTCTATAACCTTTCAAATGATCTAGATTGTAGAGTTTCAATGATATTTCAGTAACACAACTGTATTTACTGAGCATTGGACACAATCGTAAAAGTCATTTTAGCAGTGTAAATCTCATTTGAATTCGAAGACTTGAGTTTGGCAAAGGTAAGTGAGGACTTCCCTTGTTTTTCACAGTTTTAGTTTTGGTTGCAAAGCGAGTCCAGTATTTCATGTATTTAAAAAATTTAGCTGCCAACAATTTTTTTTGCGTGAGTTGCTCAAATTACTAGCAGGAAAGATAATTTAGCTTCTCTACGCAAAGTTCCGAAGGTTCTTAAAAATTACCGCATTTTCTAAAGGAAAGTCGTAAGACTGTTATATTTTTTCGAAATATGCTGTAAATTCATTTGTGTTGCTGTTGTCACATTCCGATAAAAAGAACATACAATTAATGGGAAAAACTTACCAGAATAGATAAATAGATAATTGATAAGCTTGGTGCTTGCAATGTTTTGTTTTCAAAGGTGCCTATCAAGATTCAAAAAACATCATAGTCTGAATGAGCTTGTAGAGACTATTATTTCTTTTCAAGTGACATTGCTACAGTTAAAAGGCATTTCTAGAAATTATATTATAAACACTTCCAAGTTTCTGTCATCAAAGGCACTCCATTCCGTTCGAGGGACAGCGGGTACCATTTCGTTGGACTAAGTTGTGGGTATGGGAAAACTCAAATAGGTTAGGAGTTACTGACTGAGGTCATTATATTCGTTATTAGTGGACGGCTTATATTGTCTGTATATATTTTACATTAATTTGGTGGTTTCTTAATTGGGTAGTGTATTTGACAGCTATTTTGTTTTCCTTTTCTTAGTTTAGGCTGACTAACCATTTCAAAATGAATCGTGCATTTGTTGCTGTATTTTTGGTGTTCATTGTGTGTTCCATCTTTACCGTGAGTAAATTAACCTGAGGAAACTGCCGACATTTTGAGATGCCACAACTGGTTTCCCCTCGTAACGACATCTGAGAAACTAGCGCAGAAGAAAATCCCGTACTGATGACGTGTCACTTCCCAGATCTGGATAGTGAAACATCATCAGCCTAGAATTTCTGCGCTCGTTCCTCAGACGTCGGCGGGGAAACCAGAAGTGTCATGGCGAAATGTGGGTTGTTTTCTCCAGCTTGATTTTATGATAACATTAAACGAAAAGCCGCTCCCAATTAGTCTTTCGTCGCATTTCCTTAAACCTTTTCATAAATACGATGTGTATTCTTCAAATTACAGTATGAAACGTTATATATTTTGCTTTTCAGGGTCAGGTCTCGTCAGCTTCTTATTTTAAGCGAGACCGTAAGTAGTTTATCATTTTAGTGTAAAATAAATACGTTTGCAAGAAACCATTCGGTATGTACCTTAAACAATCAACATGTTTTTTGCATCTTTAAGCATTGTTCGTTTGTTATAAACATGCACAATCTTGTTGCCTGCTCATATTATACTTTCGTCCCTAGAGCCACTCACTCTTAACCTACGCTCTGCATAGTCCACGTTACGGTTGAATCGCTAGCTCCAAAATTTAGCATGAATTTGAGAAAGTATGGGCGAGTCCTTTTGCCTTTGTTTACATTTTTGCCTTAGTGACATATGCTTATCATTATCTGCCGAAAAAAATCTCTGAATATCAAAAAAGCGACGTATAAGGGAATAGAACATTTTCACAATACCCGCCATCTCTGCCGGCCCTTTAGGACTGATGGGATAAAAGCGATGTCACGTGCTATTTCAGGGGGCAAACAAGTGATAAGATTTGCCAATACTTGAATCGCGGTCGAACAAACTGCTCAACTCAAATTAACCAGCTTTTTACACTTTTGAACATAATTTGTGTATACGGTGACGCATTCTATGGGTTTACCATTATGTAATAAGACAAAATGTAAACAATGACGCCAGCATTAGTTGGCAAGGGAAACTTAATGTTCCAAACCCAAACCTGACCAGATTGGCACCTGCGTTGACGCCTGCCGAGGAGATGACGATTGTTTAGGTTCCGAAAAATGCTGCTTTAATGGATGCGGGCACGTTTGCATGAAACCACTTGATATGTCAATCAAAATGGTTTACCCATACGTAGGCTTTGCTCGTATGAGTATGCGCAAGGAATCAACTTGTCTGTTCACTACAAAATTTTGCTATGCACCGTGTAGAATTGCTTGCTATGAAATCTAGCTAGAGTTCGAGGAGCTATAGTTGCTGGTTCTGACGGGACAATGGAAACAAGCTTTACGCGACAAGAGTAGCTCAGAAAAATAGTGGATGAACAATATTGACATGCTGGTTACAATTGGAGTGAGGTCATAGAAACAACATAGAATTTAGCCATACTTTTCTTATAGTAGCGGAACACTTCAGTATGAAATCTCTAGTACTCAAACTGTGGCTAAGTATAGTAAAATTCGTGTCATTTTCTGAAATAGAGGGAAATTGTTCAAATTATGAACAGATTTGTTGAATTTTCTCGTAGAAATTAGGGAAAAACGGTTTTCTTAAGACAGCATAGCAGAGACTTTGTATAAAAACTATACGCCACTTCCACATTTCCCATAATGCATCTTATTTATAAATTTTCTCCCCAAAATTTAGCATAACCTTTGGTTTTCATTTCTCCTGAGTATTACAGCCGTCCCAAAAGAAATTGAAAGCAATTCTTATGCAAAATTTTGGGGGCCAAACAAGGTGCATTATGGAAATGTGGAAACGGCGAATTAATTATCTTACAGCACAAGAAAAACCTGGTTTGTGTCCCAAGCCCGGTCAGGGTGGTCCCTGTGTTGAGGCCTGCTCTGGGGATGGCGATTGTAAAGGTTTCAAAATATGCTGCTTTGATGGCTGTGGGCATGTTTGCACGGAACCATTCGGTATGTACCTTAACTATCAACATCCTTGCTTTGAAATTAGGCGTTACACGGTTGTTGTACGCATGCGCAATCTTCTTGCATGTTGACTCTTAATCTTTCTTTATTATGCATTATGGGCGTTACGACAGTGCAAAACTGGCAGGTTTGTTCTTGTTTAAAGTGACACCAATCGTAAGAACCTGTATAATTAGAATTTCGTGGAAAATAATCTATAATGATAATGATAACAATAATGATGATGATGATGATAATGATGAAAACCGTTCCGCTAACACGGAATAGCAGAAAATCAGCATAAAAATAAAATTAAAATTTCCTGCAGTGGAAGGAAAACCTGATTTTTGTGGCAAACCCAAACCTGACGTAATTGGCATCTGCGTTGACGCCTGCCAAGGAGATGACGATTGTTCAGGTTCCGAAAAATGCTGCTTTAATGGATGCGGGCACGTTTGCATGAAACCACTCGATATGTCAATCAACACGGTTTCCCCATATTTAGGCTTTGCTCGTATGAGTATGCGCAAGTAATCCCCTTGTCTATTCCTACTAAATTTTGCTATACACCGTGTAGAATTGCTTGCTTCGAAATCTAGCTAGAGGTGGAGGAGGTATAGTTGCTGGTTTTGATCGGACAACGGAAACGAATTTTAAGCTGCGTGCAAACAGACGCAACAACTCCCAACATTGTTGGCCAACAATGTTGGGAGTTGTTACGTCCGTTTGCTCGCAGCTAAAAGTTTGACCGGTTTCAAACTTTGCGCAACAACTCCCAACAACACGCAACAACATGCAACAGGGTGTGCAAACGGACGCAACATGTAACATCCAACAATGTTGGAAGTTGTTGGCCAACGCTGTTGCTTCCGTTTGCACGGGGCTTTACGCGACAGGAGTAGGTCAGAAAAATAGTGGATAAACGATATTGACATGCTGGTTACAATTGGAGTGAGGTCATAGAAACAACATAAAATTTAGTCATACTTTTCTTATAGTAGCAGAACATTTCAGGATAAACTCTCTAGTATTCAAACTGTGGCCAAGTATAGTAAAATTCCCGTCATGTTTTAAAAATATGCAAACTAAAACCAGTAAATAGAGGGCAATTGTTCAAATAATGAACAGATTTCTTGTATTCTTTCGTAGAAAATAGGGAAAAACGGTTCTGCTAAGACAGCATGGCAGAGAATTGGATCAAAACACCAAACGCCACTTGCACATTTCCCACAATGCACCTTATTTGCCCCCACTCCTGTCCCAAATTTCGCATACCCTTTGTTTTTAATTTCTCCTGGGTATTACAGCCGTCCCAAGAGAAAATGAAAACAATTCTTATGCAACATTTTAAGGGGCAAAGAAGGTGCATTATGGAAATGTATAGAAATGGCGAATTAATTATGTTATGTTAATTATCTTCATTTTTCTGATTATCCAAGATATTTAAAAGGTATGTTTCGTTTACGCTCTAGCACCTATTTTTTAAGAGGACATAATATGCTCTGTTTGCCCAAACCATTGACCACTTCTATGGTATCAATTCCTTTAGTTACTTGGCAGCAACATCTTGGAATTCTCTTCCTGACCATTACCCCACTATTTCTGATTTTACTTCTTTTCGACGACTGATATCTACTGGGAACAATAATTTACTTAAAAGGGCAGGAACTGCAAACCTTTCTAGCTACATCATGACAATTTGCAAGTTAGTTGTCCAGGTAGTTAGTTATCTTATTTGTTATATAGAATTAACTTTTTATTATAATTATTTATTAATGTAGTTGGCTCGAAGCTATTAGCACTTCAGTCCTACACTGTAAATTCGAGGGTAAATAAAGTTTATTGATTGATTGATTGATTGATTGATTGATTGAAGCAAAACCTAGTTTGTGTCCCAAGCCCCCACCCAGTCAGGAGATCTTCTGTGTTCAGGCCTGCTTTGGGGATAACACTTGTAAGGGTGCCGATAAATGCTGCTCTAATGGCTGTGGACACGTTTGCACGAAACCACTGGGTATGTACCTTAACTGTCAACATTCCTCCTCTGAAATTAGGCGTTGCACGGTTGTTATACGCATACGCAATCTTCTTGCCTGTTGACTCTTAATCTTTCTTTATTATGCATTATGGGCCTTGCTACTGTGCAAAACTGGCAGGTTTGTTCTTGCTTAAAGTGACACCTATCGTAAGAACCTGCATAATTAGTATTTCATGGAAAATAATCGATAATAACAACAATAATGATGATGATAATGATAATGATGAAAACCGTTCTGCTGACACGGAATAGCAAAAAATCAGCATAAAAATAATATTAAAATTTCCTGCAGCGGAAGGGAAACCTGAGTTTTGTCCCAAACCCAAACCTGACCACATTGGCATCTGCGTTGACGCCTGCTAAGGAGATGAGGATTGTTCAGGTTCCGAAAAATGCTGCTTTAATGGATGCGGGCACGTTTGCATGAAACCACTCGATATGTCAATCAACGTGGTTTCCCTATATTTAGGCTTTGCTCGTATGAGTATGCGCAAGTAATCCCCTTGTCTGTTTACTATTAAATTTTGCTATACACCGTGTAGAATTGCTTTCTTTGAAATCTAGCTAGAATTCGGGGAGCTATAGTTGCTGGTTTTGACCGGACAATGGAAACGAGCTTTACGCGACAGGAGTAGCTCAGAAAAATAGTGTATGAACAATATTGTCATGCTGGTTACAATTGGAGTGAGGTCATAGAAACAACATACAATTTAGCCATACTTTTCTTATAGTAGCGGAACACTCCAGTATGAAATCTCTAGTACTCAAACTGTGGCCAAGTATAGTAAAATTCGTGTCATTTTCTGAAAATAGATAAACTAAAAGAAGTAAATAGAGGGAAATTGTTCAAATTATGAACAGATTTCTTGAATTTTCTCGTAGAAATTAGGGAAAAACGGTTTTCTTAAGACAGCAAAGCAGAGACTTTGTATAAAAACACCATACGTTACTTCCACATTTCCCATAATGCATCTTATTGATAAATTCTCTCCCCAAAATTTAGCGTAACCTTAGGTTTTCATTTCTCCTGGGTATTACAGCCGTCCCAAAAGAAATTGAAAGCAATTCTTATGCAAAATTTTGGGGGCCAAACAAGGTGCATTATGGAAATGTGGAAATGGCGAATTAATTATGTTACAGCACAAGAAAGGCCTGGTTTGTGTCCCAAGCCCAAACCCGGTCAGGTTGGCACCTGTGTTGAGGCCTGCTCTGGGGATGGCGATTGTAAAGGTGCCAAAAAATGCTGCTCTAATGGTTGTGGGCATGTTTGCTTGAAACCACTGGGTATGTACCTTAACTATTAACATCCCTGCTCTGAAATTAGGCTTTGCACGGTTGTTATACGCATGCGCAATCTTCTTGCCTGTTGACTCTTAATCTTTCTTTATTATGTATTATGGGCGTTACTACTGTGAAAAACTGGCAGGTTTGTTGTTGTTTAAGGTGACACCAATCGTAAGAACCTGCATAATTAGTATTTCATGGAAAATAATCGATAATGATAATGATAACAATAATGATGATGATAATGATGAAAACCGTTCCGCTAACACGGAATAGCAGAAAATCAGCATAAAAATAATATTAAAATTTCCTCCAACGGAAGGGAAAGCTGATTTTTTTCCAAACCCAAACCTGACCAGATTGCATCTGCGATGACGCCTGCCAAGGAGATGACGATTGTTCAGGTTCCAAAAAGTGCTGCTTTAATGGATGCAGGCACGTTCGCATGAAACCACTCGATATATCAATCAACATGGTTTCCCCATATTTAGACTTTGCTCGTATAAGCATGCGCAAGTAATCCCCTTGTCTGTTCACTACTAAATTTTGCTATACACCGTGTAGAATTGCTTGCTTCGATATCTAGCTAGAGTTCGAGGAGCTATAGTTGCTGGTTTTGACCAGACAATGGACACTAGTTTTACGCGACAAGAGTAGCTCAGAAAAATAGGTGATGAACGATATTGACATGCTGGTTAATATATAGATTTGGCCAGGGCTAAAAGCGAAGCTCCAATTAATAAATTTATAATTTAAATCAAACAATAAACTTTTAATCCACAAATCAGTTAACTTAAGGGCACATTCATGTGACTTTTGAGGTAAAGGCTAAGTTATTTTAGAGTGAAACATCTTACATCGAATTGATAATCTTATATGTACACCCAAAAAAATAGCAAACATCTTCGATCACATTCAAGATCACAGTAGATTAGGCCTCGAAAACAAATTCTTGGAAAACAAATCACGCCGAATTTTTTTGCGTTCGACAGGTTTACTTTACAAATTGTTGCCAACAAATCTGGGGGTTTTTAAACCAACCTTTTATAATTTTTATACATCACATTTGAGGTGAAACAGTACTATTTATTATACAGACCTCGGACAGAATGCGGTATTTCACAATTTTTTAAGACAAATTGCACTCAGTCAATATTCAGGACGATCAATCGTGGGCTTTAAGCGAAACCGTTCAAACATTTTCCAAAATCACCTTACGGCCAGCTGGTTCTCGTTTCTATAGAGCGAGCTGTCAGTGTGGTCGAGTGTTTGAATGAATCGAACTTTAATAGAGTTACGCTTCAACATAATAGCGAATTTATTTTTATTTTTTTTTGTTATTTAATAGTTTTAGTTATAACGATGTGTAATCTTATAAAGCGTTTGATACGCGCGACATTTTTGAGCACTCCTGCAAGCGATGTTCGTGAACGATGAAAACAAACGGCACGGACAAGCGATTAAAAATGCAAGAGAGACTACTAACAATCAAAAAAAGAAATATAATTCGGTGAAACATTTACAGAGACAACAATTTTCATTCACGAAGACAAGTATTAAAGAGTCTCTAAAAATCCTGAGTCTTTAAGCGTAAAGCTTAAGCTGGCTTCCTGGTGCGGTGTTTACTGTTTTCGAAGGTGAACTCCTCGAAGCAAGAAAATCGCTCAAACTTTTCTTTCTACAGCCAAATTTATAACTAAATATTCTTCGGATCGTTTTCTTTCTATTTGTGGTGAGCAAATATATCTGAAGGCTTTTTAAAGTTCTGTAAGCTTATATCAAACCTGATACTAGGTCAGATCATTGACTCAAATCCTACAAAGGTACATAAACTTGCCGCATAAACTGTCAGCGTGAATTGTGCAAGACTTCATGAAATTAGATATAACAAAAACAAACATCAAATATAATAATTACTCAGGCTTACCATTCGAGATTCAGTTTCTGAAAGTTATCAAGGAAGGCCACAGTTGCTTGAGACTTTTAAACCCTCTTACGCATTAAGCAAGGTGAAAAACGAAAACGATGCCATCCGAAATCGAATTACCGAATTTTGACAAGCGACGCATTTCTCAACCAAAAACCCAGTAAACAAACCAGCCATGAATAACAGAAGACTCTTGATAGCAGCTGTATTTCATTTTGCACATCCAGAGGAAAAAGACAGTTAAAAACATCACAAGTTGACACAAAACTCTGTCAGCTTCAGCTGTCAAAGTAAACAACTTTCAAGATGCTGCATAATTTTTCCACCTGTCAAATTTTGACCAATCAAAGTATAAAAATTGGACGTACAGCGTGACCAACGCGTGACCATGGTAAGATAAGGTCTTCCCCGCCTGTACTTTTAAAAAAACTGGCTAAATTTTCGCTTTCGAGGTCAGTTTGAAATCAAAATCCTAATAGTACGGGGCCATAGTGACATAAACACAACATATTTGATATGAATCCCTGGAAAAAATAAACTTGAGCCTTCAATCATTTGAAACTGGTAATTTGTCAGCGGATAACTTCAAAACAATACTCGACCTCGATGGGTCGACACTTGAACCCGCGGTACGGTCAGGTGATACTGGTCAGCGGATGCCCTGTTTTGATAGCTGTCAATTGATCACAACATTGATGTGCAATTAGTTTTCTGTTGGGCTCCCAAACTAGCTAAAAGTGTGAGAGTAAACATTGGTTGTTCTGTGGTGCGAACGGACGGTCGCTCGCTCGCTCGCTCGGTGTACGGTCACGTGATTACCAAATTTTCCGGGATGGGAAGATTAGCACATTTCCTTAGCTATGGGGCTCCGCCCACTCGCGCGCTTCGCGCAATTGGAGTGAGGTCATAGAAGCAACATAGAATTTAGCCATACTTTTTTTATAGTAGCGGAACACTACAGGATGAAATTTCTAGTACCAAGTATAGTAAAATTCGTGTCATTTTCTGAAAATATATAAACTAAAAGAAGTATTAAAGTAGAGGAAAATTGTTCAACTTAAAATATATGAACAGATTTCTTGTATTTTCTCGTAGAAATTAGGGAAAAACGGTTCTCCTGAGACAGCATAGCAGAGACTTCCACACTTCCCATAATGCACCTTATTCATAAAATTTCTCCCCAAAATTTTGCATAACCTTTGTTTTTCATTTCTCCTGGGTATTACAGCCGTCCCAAAAGAAAATGAAAACAATTCTTATGCAAAATGTTGGGGGGCAAACAAAGTGCATTATGGAAATGTGGAAATGGCGAATTAATTATTTTACAGCACAAGTAAAACCTGGTTTGTGTCCCAAGCCCAAACCCGGTCAGGTTGGTATCTGTGTTGATTCCTGCTCTGGGGATGGCGATTGTAAAGGTGCCAAAAAATGCTGCTCTAATGGCTGTGGACATGTTTGCACGAAACCACTGGGTATGTACCTTAACTATCAACATCCCTGCTCTGAAATTAGGCGTTGCACGGTTGTTATACGCATGCGCAATCTTCTTGCCTCTTGACTCTTAATCTTTCGTTATTATGTATTATGAGCGTTACTACTATGCAAAACTGGCAGGTTTGTTCTTGCTTAAAGTGACACCAATCGTAAGAACCTGTATAATTAGAATTTCGTGGAAAATAATCTATAATGATAATGATAACAATAATGATGATAATGATGACAATGATGAAAACCGTTCCGCCAACACGAAATAGCAGAAAATCAGTATAAAAATAATGTTAAAATTTGCTGCAGCGGAAGGGAAACTTGAGTTTTGTCCCAAACCCAAACCTGACCAGACTGGCATCTGCGTTGACGCCTGCTAAGGAGATGAGGATTGTTCAGGTTCCGAAAAATGCTGCTTTAATGGATGCGGGCACGTTTGCATGAAACCACTCGATATGTCAATGAACATGGTTTCCCCATATTTAGGCTTTGCTTATATGAGTATGCGCAAGCAATCCCCTTGTCTGTTCACTATAAAATTTTGCTATACACCGTGTAGAATTGCTTTCTTTGAAATCTAGTTAGAGTTCGAGGGGCTATAGTTGCTGGTTTTGACCGGACAATAGAAACGAGCTTTACGCGACAGGAATAGCTCAGAAAAATAGTGGATGAACGATATTGACATGCTGGTTACAATTGGAGTGACGTCATAGAAACAACATAGAATTTAGCCATACTTTTCTTATGGTAGCGGAACACTTCAGGATAAACTCTCTAGTATTCAAACTGTGGCCAAGTATAGTAAAATTCCTGTGATGCTTAAATATGTAAACTAAAAGCAATAAATAGAGCAATTCTTCAAACAATGAACAGATTTCTTGTATTTTTTCGTAGAAAATAGGGAAAAACGGTTCTGCTAAGACAGCAAAGCAGAGAATTTGATTAAAACACCATACGCCACTTGCACATTTCCCACAATGCACCTTATTTTCCCTTCCGCCCCAAATTTCGCATAACCTTTGTTTCTTATTTCTCCTGGGTATTACAGCCGTCCCTAGAGAAAAGGAAAACAATTCTTATGCAACATTTTGGGGGCGCAAACATGGTTCATTATGGAAATGTGGAAATGGCGAATTAATTATGTTACAGCACAAATAAAACCTGGTTTGTGTCCCAAGCCCAAACCCGGTCAGGTTGGCACCTGTGTTGAGGCCTGCTCTGGGGATGGCGATTGTAAAGGTGCCGATAAATGCTGCTCTAATGGCTGTGGACATGTTTGCAAGAAACCGCTGGGTATGTACCTTAACTATTAACATCCCTGCTCTGAAATTAGGCGTTGCACGGTTGTTATACGCATACGCAATCTTCTTGCCTGTTGACTCTTAATCTTTCTTTATTATGCATTATGGGCGTTACTACTGTGAAAAACTGGCAGTTTTGTTCTTGTTTAAAGTGACACCAATCGTAAGAACCTGCATAATTAGTATTTCATGGAAAATAATCGAGAATGATAAGTAATGGTAACAGGACTGAGTGGAGTCCAATTCGGTCTGTAATCATACGAGTGATTAACAAAATCGGACGACCGCGTAGCGGGGTCCGATTTGTTTAATCACGAGTATAATTACAAACCGAATTGGACGACACGAAGTTCTGTTACCAATTAATCGTAACTTTAACAAAATTTGTGATATAATAGGCTATTTTTTAAATCAAAACACAAGAAATTTGAAATTTTGTTTTGCTAGCAGTGAAAAAAAAAAAGCCATTTAAGCGCGCGCGTGATGGCGCGTACTGTCCAATTACTTAGGCACGACGCGTACTGTCCTATTAACTGTCCAATTAAGGCTGAAATCAGGGCAGTTGATAGCCAATCAGATTTGACAATTTTGTTATAGTTATGATTATGATAACAATAACGATGATGAAAACCGTTCCGCTAACACGGAATAGCAGAAAATCAGCATTAAAATAAAATTAAAATTTCCTGCAGCGGAAAGGAAACCTTAGTTTTGTGCCAAACCCAAACCTGACCAGATTGGCATCTGCGTTGACGCCTGCGAAGGAGATGAGGATTGTTAAGGTTCCGAAAAATGCTGCTTTAATGGATGCGGGGACTTTTGCATGAAACCACTCGATATGTCAATCAACACGGTTTCGCCATATGTAGGCTTTGCTCGTATGAGTATGCGCAAGCAATCCCCTTGTCTATTCCTACTAAATTTTGCTATACACCGTGTAGAATTGCTTGCTTCGAAATCTAGCTAGAGGTAGAGGAGGTATAGCTGCTGGTTTTGACCGGACAACGGAAACGAATTTTAAGCTGCGTGCAAACAGACGCAACAACTCCCAACATTGTTGGCCAACAATGTTGGGAGTTGTTACGTCCGTTTGCTCGCAGCTAAAAGTTTGACCGGTTTCAAACTTTGCGCAACAACTCCCAACAACACGCAACAACGTGCAACAGGGTGTGCAAACGGACGCAACATGTAACATCCAACAATGTTGGAAGTTGTTGGCCAACGCTGTTGCTTCCGTTTGCACGGGGCTTTACGCGACGGGAGTAGGTCAGAAAAATAGTGGATAAACGATATTGACATGCTGGTTACAATTGGAGTGAGGTCATAGAAACAACATAAAATTTAGTCATACTTTTCTTATAGTAGCAGAACATTTCAGGATAAACTCTCTAGTATTCAAACTGTGGCCAAGTATAGTAAAATTCCTGTCATATTTTAAAAATATGTAAACTAAAACCAGTTAATAGAGGGCAATTGTTCAAATAATGAACAGATTTCTTGTATTCTTTCGTAGAAAATAGGGAAAAACGGTTCTGCTAAGACAGCATAGCAGAGAATTGGATCAAAACACCAAACGCCACTTGCACATTTCCCACAATGCACCTTATTTGCCCCCACTCCTGTCCCAAATTTCGCATACCCTTTGTTTTTAATTTCTCCTGGGTATTACAGCCGTCCCAAGAGAAAATGAAAACAATTCTTACGCAACATTTTAAGGGGCAAACAAGGTGCATTATGGAAATGTATAGAAATGGCGAATTAATTATGTTATGTTAATTATCTTCATTTTTCTGATTATCCAAGATATTTAAAAGGTATGTTTCGTTTACGCTCTAGCACCTATTTTTTAAGAGGACATAATATGCTCTGTTTGCCCAAACCATTGACCACTTCTATGGTATCAATTCCTTTAGTTACTTGGCAGAAACATCTTGGAATTCTCTCCCTGACCATTACCGCACTATTTCTGATTTTACTTCTTTTCGACGACTGATATCTACTGGCAACAATAATTTTCTTAAAAAGGCAGGAACTGCAAACCTTTCTACATCATGACAATTTGCAAGTTAGTTGTCCAGGTAGTTAGTTATCTTATTTGTTATATGGAATTAACTTTTCATTATAATTATTTATTAATGTAGTTGGCTCGAAGATATTAGCACTTCAGTGCTACACTGTAAATTCGAGGGTAAATAAAGTTTATTGATTGATTGATTGATTGATTGATTGAAGAAAAACCTGGTTTGTGTCCCAAGCCCCGACCCAGTCAGAAGATCTTCTGTGTTGAGGCCTGCTTTGGGGATAACACTTGTAAGGGTGACGATAAATGCTGCTCTAATGGCTGTGGACATGTTTGCACGAAACCACTGGGTATGTACCTTAACTATCAACATCCCTGCTCTGAAATTAGGCGTTGCACGGTTGTTATACGCATGCGCAATCTTCTTAGCTGTTGACTCTTAATCTTTCTTTATTATGCATTATGGGCCTTACTACTGTGCAAAACTAGCAGGTTTGTTCTTGCTTAAAGTGACACCTATCGTAAGAACCTGCATAATTAGTATTTCATGGAAAATAATCGATAATAATAACAATAATGATGATGATAATGATGATGATGAAAACCGTTCTGCTGACACGGAATAGCAAAAAATCAGCATAAAAATAATATTAAAATTTCCTGCAGCGGAAAGGAAACCTGAGTTTTGTCCCAAACCCAAACCTGACCACATTGGCATCTGCGTTGACGCCTGCCAAGGAGATGCCGATTGTTCAGTTTCCGAAAAATGCTGCTTTAATGGATGCGGGCACGTTTGCATGAAACCACTCGCTATGGCAATCAACGTGGTTTCCCCATATTTAGGCTTTGCTCGTATGAGTATGTGCAAGTAATCCCCTTGTCTGTTTACTATTAAATTTTGCTATACACCGTGTAGAATTGCTTGCTTTGAAATCTAGCTAGAGTTCGAGGGGCTATAGTTGTTGGTTTTGACCGGAGAATGGAAACGAGCTTTACGCGACAAGAGTAGCTCAGAAAAATAGTGTATGAACAATATTGTCATGCTGGTTACAATTGGAGGGAGGTCATGGAAACAACATAGAATTTAGCCATACTTTTCTTATAGTAGCGGAACACTTCAGTATGAAATCTCGAGTACTCAAACTGTTGCCAAGTATAATAAAATTCGTGTCATTTTCTGAAAATAGATAAACTAAAAGAAGTAAATAGAGGGAAATTATTCAAATTATGAACAGATTTCTTGAATTTTCTCGTAGAAATTAGGGAAAAACGGTTTTCTTAAGACAGCAAAGCAGAGACTTTATATAAAAACACCATACGCCACTTCCACATTTCCCATAATGCATCCTATTGATAAATTCTTCCCTCAAAATTTAGCATAACCTTAGGTTTTCATTTCTCTTGGGTATTACAGCCGTCCCAAAAGAAATTGAAAGCAATTCTTATGCAAAATTTTGGGGGCCAAACAAGGTGCATTATGGAAATGTGGAAATGGCGAATTAATTATGTTACAGGACAAGAAAAACCTGGTTTGTGTCCCAAGCCCCGATCCGGTCAGGTTGGCACCTGTGTTGAGGCCTGCTCTGGGGATGGCGATTGTAAAGGTGCCAAAAAATGCTGCTCTAATGGCTGTGGGCATGTTTGCATGAAACCACTGGGTATGTACCTTAACTCTTAACATCCCTGCTCTGAAATTAGGCGTTGCACGGTTGTTTTACGCATGCGCAATCTTCTTGCCTGTTGACTCTTTATCTTTCTTTATTATGTATTATGCACTGCCATGGGCGTTAATACTGTGCAAAACTGGCGGGTTTGTTCTTGTTTAAAGTGACACCAATCGTAAGAACCTGCATTATTAGTATTTCATGGAAAATAATCGATAATAATAACAATAATGATGATGATAATGATGATGATGAAAACCGTTCTGCTGACACGGAATAGCAAAAAATCAGCATAAAAATAATATTAAAATTTCCTGCAGCGGAAAGGAAACCTGAGTTTTGTCCCAAACCCAAACCTGACCACATTGGCATCTGCGTTGACGCCTGCCAAGGAGATGCCGATTGTTCAGTTTCTGAAAAATGCTGCTTTAATGGATGCGGGCACGTTTGCATGAAACCACTCGCTATGGCAATCAACGTGGTTTCCCCATATTTAGGCTTTGCTCGTATGAGTATGCGCAAGTAATCCCCTTGTCTGTTTACTATTTATTTTGCTATACACCGTGTAGAATTGCTTGCTTTGAAATCTAGCTAGAGTTCGAGGGGCTATAGTTGCTGGTTTTGACCGGAGAATGGAAACGAGCTTTACGCGACAAGAGTAGCTCAGAAAAATAGTGGATGAACGATATTGACATGCTGGTTAATATATAGATTTAGCCATGGCTAAAAGCGAAGCTCCAATTAGTAAATTCAAAATTTAAATCAAACAATAAACTTTTGATCCAAAAATCAGTTAACTTAAGGGCACATTCATGTGACTTTTGAGGTAAAGGCTAAGTTATTTTAGAGTGAAACATCTTACATCGAGTTGATAACCTTATATGTACACCCAAAAAACAGCATACATCTTCGATCACATTCAAGATCACAGTAGATTAAGCCTCGAAAACAAATTCTTGGAAAACAAATCACGCCGAATTTTTTTGCGTTCGACAGGTTTACTTTACAAATTGTTGCCAACAAATCTGGGGGTGTTTAAACCAACCTTTTATAATTTTTATACATCACATTTGAGGTGAAACAGTACTATTTATCATACAGACCTCCGACAGAATGCGGTATTTCACAATTTTTCAAGACAAATTGCACTCAGTCAATATTCAGGACGATCAATCGTAGGCTTTAAGCGAAACCGTTCAAAAATTTTCCAAAATCACCCATACGGCCAGCTGGTTCTCGTTTCTATAGAGCGAGCTGTCAGTGTGGTCGAGTGTTTGAATGAACTTTAATAGAGTTACGCTTCAACATAATAGCGAATTTATTTTTATTTTTTTTTTGTTATTTAATAGTTTTAGTTATAACGATGTGTAATCTTATAAAGCGTTTGATACGCGCGACAGTTTTGAGTACTCCTGCAAGCGATGTTCGTGAACGATGAAAACAAACGGCACGGGGAAGCGATAAAAATTGCAAGAGAGACTACTAACAATCAAAAATATATATATAATTCGGTGAAACATTTACAGAGACAACAATTTTCATTCACGAAGACAAGTATTAAAGAGTCTCTAAAAATCCTGAGTCTTTAAGCGTAAAGCTTAAGCTGGCTTCCTGGTGCGGTGTTTACTGTTTTCGAAGGTGAACTCCTCGAAGCAAGAAAATCGCTCAAACTTTTCTTTCTACAGCCAAATTTATAACTAAATATTCTTCGGATCGTTTTCTTTCTATTTGTGGTGAGCAAATATATCTGAAGGCTTTTTAAAGTTCTGTAAGCTTATATCAAACCTGATACTAGGTCAGATCATTGACTCAAATCCTACAAAGGTACATAAACTTGCCGCATAAACTGTCAGCGTGAATTGTGCAAGACTTCATGAAATTAGATATAACAAAAACAAACATCAAATACAATAATTACTCAGGCTTACCATTCGAGATTCAGTTTCTGAAAGCTATCAAGGAAGGCCACAGTTGCTTGATACTTTTAAACCCTCTTACGCATTAAGCAAGGTGAAAAACGAAAACGATGCCATCCGAAATCGAATTACCGAATTTTGACAAGCGACGCATTTCTCAACCAAAAACCCAGTAAACAAACCAGCCATGAATAACAGAAGACTCTTGATAGCAGCTGTATTTCATTTTGCACATCCAGAGGAAAAAGACAGTCAAAAACATCACAAGTTGATACAAAACTCTGTCAGCTTCAGCTGTCAAAGTAAACAACTTTCAAGATAATGCATATTTTTTCCGCACGAACTCACCTGTCAAATTTTGACCAATCAGAGTATAAAAATTGGACGTAGAGCGTGACCAACGCGTGACCATGGTAAGATAAGGTCTTCC
>NC_133214.1:4797435-4862435 GCF_958299795.1 Porites lutea
TGACGGGTGTGCCGGTTCCGGATCCTCGTGCTAAAGGATTAAAACACCTGGGAGAACTAAACAATGTACTTTCCAAGCTCGGAGAGAGGGGGTTACAATTTATCCCGATGTCTTAATGTTAAATCTTCATTGATTTTTTCCAAAACGAAACACAATTATGCCACGCAGATTTGTCTTTATCCCCAATTGGAAAGCAAACTGCGAAAATAACCTGAAAGATATCCCTGTTGAGGGTAGGCATGTTGCGATTGCGCTGGACTGATTGCGCCAAAAAGTGCTCAAAACATGGCAAAAAAGTGCTCAAATAGTGCTCGAATTTTTGAAAAAGTGCTTGAAATTCAGAAATAGTGCTCGAAAGTTGCTCGTAGTTTTTAATTATTTTCAAGCAGATGTTCCTAAATATTCTTAGTTTTATCAAGTTTAACTCTCGATTTTTTAATAGCTGACCAAAGAAGTGAAACACCAATGTTTTTCGAATAAAAACTCTTTATTAAGATATAAACCCAAGATCTACTCAGTCAAGGTCTTCAACCCCTAAGTCAACATAGTTTTTAAAGGACTCCCACAGCAGCACACTGAGAACCGTATGGACTTCAACGGCTTACTGAAAACGTTTCGAAGACAAAATATTGCATTAAATATGAGGATGAGCACTGATATAGAAAAGCTAAGCATAGCTGAGCCCCTGATGGAAACTAGTTTTGTCTAGTCGCAATATTGGGCAAAATGTAATCCTTACTTGTCCGATCATCATTGCCTTCAATTTTAAGTAAAATAACTTTTTTTATTTTTTTTTATTTATATAATTCTTTATTGAAACAAATAATGTTACAACTAATATTACTAATACTAATAATATAATACAAAAAAAAAAAACAACCAATATCACTAACAATAGAAGGTAACCAAAAAAAAAGAAAAAAAACCAGAATTCAAACAAACTAGTAATGTGGATGCATATTAAAACCTTTAACTGAATAGTTAAGCATTTACAAGAGGCGACACTATCCATTTAGCTTCAAAGAAATCCTTTGTTTTTTTACTATGCAGACTGATATATTTTTCCGTTTCATATTTTACAGCAATTTTCTTTTTAAATCCATATATATTCGGAAGAATTTGACTTCTTCTACAATCCCACAAGTACAATCATAATTAGATAGTTTAGAAGCTTAGGAGAAGGGGAGTTTTGTCGTATCATTCCCTTTTCTGAAATTGCTTAGTCCCCTCGCATAAAGAGATAGTAGATTAAGAGAATGATCGGTCATTAGAGCTGAATCGGGGAAGTGGTATTATAGAAGAAGTCATATAAAACGAAAATGAAATCGATGCTATAGCAGAGTGCAAGAAAATATAGTGCACATAAACGATAATATTCGCCCTAAAACAAATTATTAATCTACAGAAAAACATACAGTAACATATCAAGTAAGAAGTTTCCAGTGCACTCACATTTCTAATTAAACAAGGAGGGTTAAATAGTTTAACACTTATTACACACATAAACCTTAAACTAAACTTAACTATTGATGTGCTGTCGCGCTGTGACCGCTTTGGCTTTAGTTTCCGCTGTTTCTTGTGTCCATAATGAGACCGTAGTATGGGAGATTGGTTGTTTCTTCACCTCTGTAGATTTGCCCGTTTATAATTAGCTTATCAACTTTGAAATAGGCTGTTTGCTTTTTCTGTTTGGCCTTTTTCAAGATGGGATATAACGTTTTCTGTATTTCATCAATTTCTCGGGGGAAATCATTCGCGATTGAAATGTTAGTGTTTTTCAAGTTTTTAACAAAAGACCAAACATACTCCTTGTCTTGAAAGAAGCTAAATTTAGCTATAATAGGCCTAGGTTTGTTCTTGACTGGTATTCTTCTTAGTAGGGATGTGGTGAACGCGTTCGAAACGGATCTGTTCGATATCTTCCTCTGGGATCTTAAGTTTATCGCGCATCACTTTTTTCAATTGATCTTCAGCAGAAGTTGACTCACCTCTTCCTTCTGGAATATTAAACACTTTTAGATTTTCACGTCTTGTGTATGCTTCTAACTTGATGTTGCGGCACTCAAGATGTTTTATTTTAGCACTGAAGTCTTCCAGATTCTTTACGTGGGTTTCCAGTGTTGCACACGTGGCGGTTGAAGACGAATTTAGGTCGTCGATGTCGGCTTGAGCGGTGTTCAGGCTTTCTTGTAAACTTTTATTTTCTTTTTCCAATTCTGCCACTCTACCTTGCATAGCCTCTAACTCGCCGAGTCTTGTTAGCACTTTGTCGAGCTCTTCACTGACTTCATCTAGTTTGGCAAAAGCACCACGACAATGGCCGTCGGCTTCGTCGAACGCATCTTCCCCGTCAGTCTGTGAGCCGCTTTCCCTTTTACGACTATCGGCTCGGGCGTCTTCTTTTCCCATGTTATTTAAGCGAATGAAAGCCAAGCAGCCTTCGTTGATTACATTATTTTACAAGTTTTGAATTTCATCTAAAGGAGCTAGCAAGAACACGTCCGCCTTCGGCGAAGGCCTGGTTACTCTCTCTCTTACGGTACTTACGTTTCCATGGTAGCACTAATCGTTCATGTTGAGTCACCCAGTACCCACTCTGTCTTATTAGTCGAGGCAGATCTGGGAACCAGATAACCAAAGGCCATCTCATGTCCCAGTGTTTTTATCCGCCTTAGCTTCGCTCACCCCACCCCTTCCACCATGATTTGATCACGTGCTTTTGCCGTGATCCCGAGCGGGGTGCAGTGGCTGAATTGCTACGATCGGGATTTATTTAAATTTAGTCAAGGCTCCGTGGACCAAGAATCAACCAATGAGAGTCCCTTTTTAGTTGAGTAAAAGTAAGTCTTTCGTAGCAACCGCCACAAAGTACAAATGAAAGAGGAACCTTGTCCCTGATGTTGATTAAGCCCTGGGGACGAGATTGAGCGTACACGCTAATCCACGTATTTCGTTGCCATGGTAAAAACAGCGCGGAATGATGAGCGTCATACAAAGAGCTTCTTAGGTTTGGTCAAGTTGTTTTCGACATAATTATAAAGTAAACATTTCAAAATCAAAATCATTTATCTATTGTATTTTTTCCGTTAACACTTCGTGGCTCACACAAGGAGTCTCAAATGCAATACCTTAATTCATGACTTCAGTGAAGACTATAGGGTCTTTTTATAATTAATTACAAACTGCAGTTGATAACCCCTTTGACCATCTCAGCATAAAACTTAAAGTTACAAACTTGATCAACATCAAGGACTTCGTAGTTCACGACGTCTCAAATGCAATGCGTTAATTCATGATGTGATTTCAGTGAAGACTATATAATGTTTTAATTAATTAATAGCAAACGGCAGATGAAGACGCCTTTGGCCATCTTAGCCTCCAAACGTGATTAACATCAATAGCCTTCTAGCAGTTAGACACAACAAATAGAGTTCTAAAGTGTGACGTCATAAAAAATTAAATTTGTGAAATTATGAGATTTTTCGGGACATTCTGAAAGAACAACATCCAAGAGGCTGACTACCACCTACTTGCCAAAAACTAGCATTGTGGGGGTAAATTGCTTCTGAGATATTAGCCCCTTTCTGCTCTGATGACTCCATATAACTCCTTCTTAATTTGACTCAGGTCATAACGTTATGACCCAAGTCAAATTTAGAAGGATTTGTATGAGTCTTCAGAGCATAACTGGGCTAATATCTCAGAGACAATTTGGCGCGAAATGTTAAGTTTTGGCAACTAGGCCTGTTGGATGTTGTTCATTCAGAATATCTTGACAAATCCCAGAATTTCACAAATTTAATTTTATAACGTCATCACTTTAGACCTCTATTGGACAGAATCAAGAGAGAAGGTTACGAGAATTAATAACATAGTCACCAAAGGCCAAATGATATTCTTTCAACCAATTCTTTAAGGAAGTAAGATAAATTAAAGTGGTACACGATAACCGATTTGCATATAAATCAAACAATAAATCTAATAAAAAGAAAGCTTTTCACGGTTAAACCAAAATCAAAAAGGTTATTGAAAATCTTCTTTTTAATACTGAGTTTGCGTGTTTAATTTTTATACACATTTTCCTTTCATCTGTCACTTTTTTGATGCTTTCATTAAATTAGTTGCTTATCTTACTTTTAAATGAACTTGTCGTTGCTTCGTAGTTAGTGATTACTTCTAAAGTTATATATCCAAGTAAAAGTTAGGTTTTTGCATCAAAGCGATTCTAATTTCCTTTCGTTAACTACCTAACGCAGTTTGCATGTAAACTTTATATAAATTAATCATTCTATTTTCTATTACCTTTCAAATGATCTAGATTGTAGAGTTTCAATGATATTTCAGTAACACAGCTGTATTTACTGAACATTGGACACAATCGTAAAAGTCATTTTAGCAGGGCAAATCTCATTTGAATTCGAAGTCTTGAGTTTGGCAAAGGTAAGTCAGGACTTCCCTTGTTTTCCACAGTTTTGGTTTTGGTTGCAATGAGAGTCCAGTATTTCATGTATTTAAAAAATTTAGCTGCCAACAATTTTTTTTGGTTGAGTTTTTGCTCAAATTACTAGCAGGGAAGATAACTTAGCTTCTCTACGCAAAGTTCCGAATGTTCTTAAAAATTGTGGCATTTTCTGAAGCAAAGTCGTAAGACTGTTATATTTTTTAGAAAAATGCTGTAAATTATTTGTGTTGCTGTTCTCACATTCCGATAAAAAGAACATAAAATTAATGGGAAAAAACTTACCAGAATAGATAAATAGATAATTGATAAGCTTGGTGCTTGCAATGTTTTGTTTTCAAAGGTGCCATTGGAGATTCAAAAAACACCATAGTCTGAATGAGCTTGTAGAGACTATTATTTCTTTTCAAGTGACATTGCTAAAGTTAAAAGGCATTTCTAGAAATTATAAACACTTCCAAGTTTCTGTCATCAAAGGCACTCCATTCCATTCGAGGGATAGCAGGTAAGTTTCGTTGCACTAAGTTGTGGGTATGGGAAAACTCAAATAGGTTAGGAGTTACTGACTGAGGTTATTATATTGGTTTTAAGTGGACGGCTTATGTTGTCTGTATATATGTTATTTTAATTTGGTGGTTTCTTAATTGGGTAGTGTCTTTGACAGCTATTTTGTTTTCCTTTTCTTTGTTTAGGTTGACTGACCATTTCAAAATGAATCGCGCAATTATTGCTGTATTTTTGGTGTTCATCGTGTGTTCCATCTTAACCGTAAGTAAATTAACCTGAGAAAACTGCCGACGTTTTGAGATGCCACAAATGGTTTCCCCGCGTAACGACCTCTGAGAAACGAGCGCAGAAGAAAATCCCGTACTAATGACGTGTCACTGCCCAGATCTGGGTAGTGAAACATCACCAGTATGGAATTGCTTCGCTCCTTCCGCAGACGTCATTTCGCGGGGAAACCAAAAGTGTCGTCGCGAAATGTGGGTTGTTTTCTCCAGCTTGATTTTATGATAACATTAAACGAAAAACCGCTCCCAATTAGGCTTTCGTCACATTTCCTTACACCTTTTCATAAATACAATGTGTATTGTTCAAATTACAGTATGAAAAGTTACGTATTTTGTTTTTTAGGGTCAGGTCTGGTCAGCTTCTTATTTTAAGCGAGACCGTAAGTAGTTTATTATTTTAGTGTAAAATATATACGTTTGCAAGGAACCATTCGGTATGTACCTTAAGCAATCAACATGTTTTTCCCATATTTAGGCATTGTTCGTTTGTTATAAGCATGCGCAATCTTCTTGCCTGCTCATATTATATTTTCGTCCCCAGAGCCACTCACTCGTAACCGACGCTCTGCACCGTGCACGTTACGGTTGAATCGCTCGCTGGCACCGAAATTTAGCATGAGTTTGAGAAAGTATGGCCGAATCCTTTTGCCTTTGTTTACATTTTTGCCTTAGTAACATATGCTTATCATTATCTGCTGAAAAAAAATCTGAATATTAAAAAATAGAACATTTTCACAAGCCAGCCATCTTTGCACGCGCTTTAGGACTGATTGGATTAAAGCGATGTCACGTGGTATTTCAGGGGGCAAACAAGTGATAAGATCTACCAGTATTTGAAATCGCGATCGAACAAACTGCTCAACCCAAATTAACCAGCTCTTCACACTTTTGAACATAATTTGTGTATACTGTGACTTATTCTATGGGTTTACCCTTATGCAATAAGCAAAAATGTAAACAATGACGTCAGCATTAGTCGGCTGGTTTTTATGGGCAAGGGAAACTTAATGCTTTTCCTTTCTTCTCCCAGCTGCAGTCGGGAGGGTTAATTATTGAGTGTATTTAATTTCTCTGTTCTTTCATTTTTTTTCTCACGTTTGTTCAATCAGTCTTATGTTTGGCTTTTATATCATTCACGATAGTCAATCTGGATGCTATGGAGAAACGTCTGTTTGGTCTGAACGGGCGATGCCCGGCGGTGTGGCCCGGCCGTGTTGGCCACTGTGCTGAGTTTTGCGGCGGTTTAGGTGGTGCACGTGAATGCCCAGCAGGAAAAATATGCTGCTCTACGGGGTGCGGTCACGAATGCATGTCTCCTGGTAAGTAATGAATCTGCTTCTCCTTAACTCTTCAATGAAAGCATTGACGAGCATTGACCAGCATTGACCAGCATTGACCAGCATTGAATATATATCTCCCCATAACAGTTATTACTACAGTGGAACCGCTGGTCGTTCTACGCTTTACGTTTAATACGTACCCACAACCAGATAGTATGGACACCATGGTATGTCCCCTTGGTATCCATTTTAACCGCGTTTCACTAATATAATAATAATAATTATGCAAAAAAAACATACCTTCTCAAATTGAAAATTAAATACAAATTTAGTTTAACTATAGTTAAAAGAGACTTCTTGGTGGTCTGGTGGTTTTCAACAGAGCAAATGTAAACAGGGTCTGGAAGGGGGGGTCCTGATCCCTCATTCCGTCCCCTTTTTCGCGTGAATCCCGTATCCCCCACGTTTTTCATCAGTTTCCCGAATACCGCTTTGCTTTCTCAGAAAAATACATTAAAAAGTCTAATTTCTACAAAAGCTAATAAATGTAAGATGAAGGTTGATCCTTTCGATTGATATTTTGAATTTATGCGTGTTTTTAAAGGTTTCCGGCATTCCCGACAGACACGCAAACTGATAAATCCCGCTTCCCGGAGAACAGTCAAAACCTGGATCCCGTCAATATATTTATCGTTTTCCCGATTCCCGCACCGTATTTTGGTCAAATCCCGAATCCCGAAAATACCCTTCTAGACCCTGTGTAAACAACTGTCTATAAACTAAAAAATGAAAATTTCTATGTACATCCCAATAATAAAGTATCTATAGCTGTTGATGATAATAATAATAATAATATTAATATTAATAATAATAATAATAATAATAATAATAATAACTCAACCGTCAACAACGAATCAAGCAAAGGATCATTATAGAAATATTTTCAAAAATTTGTTGCAGTGGAAGTGAAACCTGGTTTTTGTCCCAAATTCAAACCTGGCCAGGCTGGCATCTGCCGTTTCGCCTGCCAAGCAGATAACGATTGTTCAGGAGCCGAGAAATGCTGCTTTGCTGGATGCGGCCGCGCTTGCATGAAACCACGCGGTATGTCAATCAACATGGTGTCTCCATATCTAGGCATTTTACGTTTGCTTCAAGTATACACAATTCTCTTGTCTGCTTACCCTCGGTAACTTTTCGGGTCCGAAGGAAAAATTCAAAATCGGCTTACAAATCGGTCCATTTTGCTCCTCTAACTGATAGTTTCATCGTATCATTTTCAAGGTTAATAAAATTTTGATCTAGAATGCAAACATGCAACGGCAAACGTAAACCAGCTTTACGGGCCCCGAAAAGTTACCGGAACTTTTGAGAAACGGGCCTTAGCATCGAATATCTCCCCAGTCATAATACTGAGTTATCTTCTACAGTAGAACCCTGTTCTACGCTCTATTTAATACGTACCGACACCCAGATATTTATATAGACACCATGGTATGTCCCTTGCATGGTATCCGTATTAACCGGGTTCCACTGCACTGATTGAACAGAAAAAAATGTCGCAAGGTTTCGTCATTAGTCGTATAAAATTGTGTGAAAATTTCCCTTTTTTTTTGTTGAAATTGCAATTCGGTGGATGATTTTTAATTATCAAGAGTGCTATTTTCTCGACTGCTTTTATTCAAGATTGCAGTCAGACAAATACTTAGGCTCGATTTCCGCCGTCTTTTTCCCGAACAGCGGCTGGTAATCTAGTCTGCTACACAGCCGTTTTTAGTGTCGTCACGCAATGGGGAGGAGCGTTGCGTGACGACACTAAAAACGGCTGTGTAGCAGACTACTGGTAATCGAGCCTAACAAATACTTTGATGGCTACGTGATTGTCATGATCACTTCGATGACGTGTTAATGAATATGATACGACGTGTCCAATCGTCTTGTCTGTTTGTACTTAATCTTTACTAGTCTATGTATCATGCACACGTTACTGTGGAAACATGTTCCAAAAATTAGGATAATAAAGAATCCTCGGTAAAGTCGCTAGTTTGACTAAGTAAAACGAGCTTAACCCCGACAAGAGAACCCACACGTATCAGAACGATTTCACTCTCATATTGCTTTTGGGCTGCCTGTGGTCTCCCTATACTCCCACCCAAGATGAGATAAAATTGATCAGGCTCAAAGTTGTCTTTATCTTCACATTACCGACATTACTGACAAATCAACATTTTTTAAAATTGATACACAGGGATAACTTTTAAGAGACGCGTATTTGACAAAATGCACTCTTCTTTTCTGTTAGAAACAAGAAGGCGACACTAGCTTCTACTTTAAATCCTATGACTGACTGATCATTTTTCCACAAGTAAGAAGCCTTGGAGAACCTTGGAGAGAAGTCTTCCGGCTACTTAGAATAAAAGTTGAGCGATGTAAGAAAATATAAAAATAAAACTCAAGCTTAAAGTAAATGTTGTTCTCTCCCTGTCGTTATAATCATCCAAATTCTATATATAGCAGCGCATTTACCCCTCCGGCATAAATAGCCTTATTTATATTTCGAGAAGCGAGGGTGAAGGGCGACAGATTAGCGTAGAGCGCAACGTGAAGGAAAAAACGCCTGGGGCAGTCTCTTGTTCCATATGACCTCTTCCAGCCTCTCTGTCGTCTGGCTCGAAGTCGATATTTTGTGTTCTCCCGCCTCGCGCTTTGTGCTCGATCCCCCGGGCCAGGAGTTCGACCATGCCTCCTGCTCGACAACATACTCCGCCTCGGATTATGATTAACAAGGCTGGGTGTACGTCAGCCTTCTTCGTGAGCCCGATTTTTCGAACTCTGGTGAAGGCAATAATCTTGCTATCTCTTCGTTAGGTTCATAAGAAGGCTCAACGCAGTTTATTGTACACATGATGACCGCCGCTAAAGCTGGCACGCCGCCTCGTGTTACGAAAAACGATACGCTGTAGCTGTTTGAGATATCAAAAATCCACACCCTGCTATCGCTTTATAGGAAAAGCCGACAACATCAATAACAAGCTTTATTTGCAGGACCATACTAGTACATATAGTAGTGCAAGAGCCATAAAAAGGCCATAAAATAGTAGAAAACACCAATGGCGTAACCAGCCATTTGGACGCCAACAATGTAACTCCAGAGTAGCACCAGGAATAATCGTTATGCAATAAGCTTCTTAGATTTGTTCAGGTTGTTTTTGACATAATTATTAACATTTCGGTATCACAAGTCATTTATCTATTTTAATTTTTCTTTGAGACTTCGTGGCTCACAGAGTCTCAAAATTCAACAGTTAATTCATGACTTCAGTGAAGGCTATATGACCTTTTTATAATTAATAGCCAACAGCAGTTCAAGACCCCTTTGGCCATCTTAACTTAATACTTAAAGTACTAAAGTTGATCAACCTCAACAGCCTTCTAGCAATTAGACACAACAAATTGGACTCAATTAAGCGAAAAGGTTACGAGAATTAACAAAATGATCACCAAAGGCAAAATGATTTACTTTTATTCAAATTCCTTCAACCAATTCTTTAACCCTTTAAGCCCCAATATCCGCATACAAATTCTCCAAACTGATCTCCATACATTTCCTTAAGGAATTAGTTGAGAGAATTTGATAAAAGATCAAGGCATTTTCCCTGAGGTGATCATTTTCTTAATTCTCATAACCTAATCTCTTGACATTGTATGGATATCGTTAGGAGAAAATTGACGTCAGTCACTATTGGGACTTAAAGGGTTAAGGAAGTAAGATAAAAGAGGTTCATGATGGCCAGCTGCATATAAATCAAACATTCAATAAAAATAACAAAAATAAAATTTTTCACATTAATTTTTATGCACATTTTCCTTTCATCTGTCACTATATTGTTGCTTTTTGACTGAAATAAGTTGCTTATCTTACTTTTAAATGAACTTGTTGTTGCTTCGTAGTAACAACTGTAGCGGTAAGTTAGTGATTACGTCTGAAGTTGTGTATCCAAGTAAAAGTTAGGTTTTTGCATCAAAGCGATTTTACCTTTTGTTAAATACCTACCGCAGATCAAGTGTAAGCCGAGTTATATAAATTAATCATTCAATTTTCGAATATCTTTCGAAGTTGACTGCTAGCGATTGTAGAGTTTTAATGATATTTTAGTAATACAGCTGTATTTAATTACTGAGCATTGGAAACAGTTGTAAAGGTCATTAAATGTTAGCAATGCAAATCTCATTTCAAAGTCTTGAGTCGTGTCAAAGGTAAGTCAGGACTTCCCTTACTTTGAACATTTTTTGCAGACCCCTTTTCAGTTTTGGTTGCACAGGAAGTCCAGTGTTACATGTATTTAAAAAATTTACCTGCCAACAATTTTTTTTTGCGCGAGTTGTTCAAATTACTGGGAAGATTACTTAGCTTCTCTACGCAAAGTTCAACATGTTCTCAAAAATATTGCGGCATTTTCTAATGCAAATTCCTAGGACTGTTATATTTTTTCGAAATATAATATCCTGTAAATTCATTTGTGTTGCTGTTGTCAGATCCCGATAAAAGCAATATAGAGTTAATGGCAAAAATTACCATAACAGATAAGCTACTAACTATAACTTACTATAACTGATAGGCTTTGTGTTTGCTACGTTTCGTTTTCAAAGGTTCCTATCGAGATTTAAAAAAACATCATGGTCTGAATGAGCTTGTAGAGACTATTATTTCTTTTCAAGTGACACTGCTTAAGTTAAAAAGCACTTCTAGAAATTATAAACACTTTCAAGTTTCTGTCAGAGGCTCTCCAATCCATTCGAGGAATAGCAGGCAACATTTCTTTGGACTTAAGGTCGAGGGTCTGGGAAGACTCAATCAGGTTAGAAGATACTGAGGGTTATTACATTGGTAAGAAGTGGACGGCTTATCTTGTCTATCAAGAACCATAATGGCTCTTGTGTCTATATAATGTTGCAGTTAATTTTGTATTTCAGTTAATTTTTGTTGTTTCTTTGTTTCAAATTCATTAGCCTACATTACCATAACCCAAACAGGCAACGGAAAAACAAACATTAACTGAAATACAAAATTAACTGCAACATATATGTTATGGTGGTTTCTTTGGGAAATGTATTTGACAGCTATTTTCTTTTCCTTTTGTTAGTTTAGATTGACTGACCATTTCAAAATGAATCGCGCAATTATTGCTGTATTTTTGGTGTTCATTGTGTGTTCCAGCTTAACCGTGAGTAAATTAGCCTGAGGAAACTGCCGACATTTTGAGATGCCACAACTGGTTTCCCCGCTTAACGTCATCTGAGAAACGAGTGCAGAAGAAATCACCGTACTGATGACGCGTCACTTCCCAGATCTGGGTAGTGACGCGTCCTTAGTATGGAATTTCTGCGCTCGTTCCTCAGACGTCATTTCGCGGGGAAACCAGTTGTGAGGTTGCGAAATGTCGCCTGTTTTGTCAAGATTGATTTTATGATACCATTAGACGAAAAACCGCTCTTAATTGAAAGTCTTTTCGCCTTGGAGGGTGAGGGGTGTACTCCCTTATATAAGCCATATAGGTATGTGCCGCCCCATCACCGGTTTTTGCGCCGTTTTGGTCTGGGTTTACACTTTGCCCATTTTGGTCTGGAATCGGGTATGGTTTCGAGGAAACTGTGGGTGTGTATGAACGTATTTATTCATCGTATCAGTTCCGAATGAATAAGAAAGAAAGAGAAATGTGCCAGTTAGAAGTGGATTTTAAGAAATCTTTTTTGTTGGCGTTCTAATCTAAGAAGACTTGCCACAAGTCAACCTCACGAGTTTCTAAGCGAAAACGGGTATAGATTTCAGAGGCCAGGTCTGAAAACGAGTGTGGAAATTGACATTATTTGGTCTGAAATAGGGTCATGGTTTGGAGGTCTGGGCAGCACACCCCACCTCCACAAGAATTCCCAGGAGTACCCCCCCCCCCCCCCACCACCTTACACCTTTTCATAAATACAATGCGTATTGTTCAAATTACAGTATGAAAAGTTATATATTTTGTTTTTTAGGAACAGGTCTGGTCAGCTTCTTATTTTAAGCGAGACCGTAAGTGGTTTATTATTTTAGTGTAAAATAAATACGTTTGCATGAAACCATTCGGTATGTACCTTTTGAAACAGTCAACATGGTTTTTCCATATTTTGGCATTGTTCGTTTGTTATAAGCATGCGCAATCTTCTCGCCTGCTTACATGACCTTGCACGTTACGGTTGAATCGCTCGCTCCGTTATTCAGCATGAGTTTGAGAAAGTCCTTACCTTTGTTTACTTTTTTGCCTCATTAACTTATGATTATCTGATGAAGAAATCTCTGAATATTAAAAGAGCTCTGTATAATTAAGGGAATAGAACTTATTCACGATACCCGCCATCTCTGCACGCGCGCTCTACGGACTGATCAGATGAAAGCGATAGTACGTGGTATTAAAGGGGGCAACAACGGATAAAATTTGCCAGTACTTGAAATTGGAGTCGAACAAACTACTCAAGTTAACACTGACGTCAGCAAGGATTCGCCTAGAGACACTGTGTTTTAATGGCCAAGGGAAACTTAACGCTTTTCTTCTCTTCTCCTGCAGTCGGGAGGGTTAATAATTGAGTGTATTTCATTTCTCTGTTCTTTCTTTTTTTTTCTCACGTTTGTTCAATCAGTCTTATGTTTGGCTTTTATATCATTCACGGCAGTTAATCTGGATGCTATGGCGAAACGTATGCCTGGTCTGGAACGGCGTTGTCCTAAGCCCAAAGGTTTTGGCCACTGTGCTATGCTTTGCAGTTCAGATGGTGGATGCCCAGAAGGAAAAAAATGCTGCTTTAACGGGTGTGGTTACGATTGCATGCCTCCTGGTAAGTACTGAATCTGCAAATCTGGCAAATCAACATAGACTTCCAGCACTCATTTTCACTAAAAAAATGTTTTCCACCAATCGAATTTTTAAAATTCATACACAGGGATAACTTTTTGTTAGAATCATGAGATGCATATTTGACAAAATCCACTCTCTTTTTCTGTTAAACAGTGGGACGTTAGGTTCTTCTACGACGCCCGTGATTGATCATTTTTCCAGCAGTAAAAAGCCTTAGAGGACCTTGGAGAGGAGTCTTCCCTACTTAGCTGCATAATTATAGAATAAAAGTTGAGTGATGCAAGAAAATATAAAAATAAAACTCTAGCTAAAAAAAATCTTGTTCTCTCCTTATCGTTATAATGATCCCAATTCTCCATGTCATAACAAGTTTTCTTTCTTTGCCAGGGAAACATTATAAGCGCCGTTCGTTTTAATGGTTAATTTCAAACAGATAAGTTCCATACAACTTATTCTGCTTGCTACTATGGAACTTGTATCCTTAACAGTGTCCAAACTTCACTGTTAAAACATATCATAAATCATTTGATCTGAATCTTGTTTTCAAAATCATGAATCTATGTCACATTATTTTTCGAGAAGCGAAGGTGAAAGGCGACAGATTAGCGCAGAGCGCAACGTGAAGAAAAAATCGCCTGGAAGCAGTCTCTTGCACCATATGACTTCTTCCAGCCTCTCTTTCTTCTGGCTCGAAGTCGATATTTTGTGTTCTTCCGCCTCGCGCTTTATGCTCGATCCCCCGGGCCGGGAGTCAGACCATGCCTCCCGCTCGACAACACACTCGGCCTCGGATTATGATTAACAAGGCTCGGTGTACTTCAACCTTCTTCGTGAGCCCGATTTTTCGAACTCTGGTGAAGGCAATAATCTTGCTTTCTCTTCGTCAGGTTTATAAGAAGGCTTAACGCAGTTTATCGTAGACATGATGACCGCCGCTGAAGCTGCCACGCCACCTGTTACGAAAAACGATACGCTGTAGCTGTTTGAGATGTCAAAAATCCACCCTGCTATTGGCGGGCCTAGCGTTTTAGGAAAAGCCATAAAACAGTACAAAGCACCAATTGCGTAACCAACCATTTGGACGCCAACAATCTCTAGAGTAGCACCAGGAATAAGCATTTCGTAGCAACCGTCCCAAAATCCAAAGAAAAACGCGCACACAATGATCCACTCATATTTGGTTGCCTTAGTAACAACCGCGCAGATTAAGCCCATGAGAAGCACAGCCGTGGGGCAGACTATGAGCCTTTTGAAGTGTGGGTAATCGCACAAAACTCCGAACAATAAACTGCCGATTATTCCTCCTACAGACATAAAGCCTGTTAATAGGGAGGCATTTGATTTGCTGACACCCTTATCTTCTGCGAAGCGTACCTGTCAGAAATGAAAGATAAAAATCTTGGTCAGATCATAGTTATTAGAGGAGACTGGCTATGAATCGAAAGGCAACAAACATCAAATATGTTGGAAGCTTCCTGAAGGAGATTAATCCTTTGTTTTCTGTTGGCAAATTGCAACGAAATAAATTAATGCGACGTTTTATTGGTCAGCAAGATCAAAATGATGGGAATGCTATTGAACGTTGTGGACCGTCAAGCCCACAAAAACATATAACAAAGGAGTCTGACGGGTTTCATAACCATTCCAATCTATTAACTATGGTCAGATTTTACACCAATGATTTAACAGTCTTCCCCAAACCACGCGTTGTTCAGGTTTAGGTTTATTACTACCTTGTAAAAAAGAGCACCTTAGAAAAGTTATGTTCTGTAGCTTCCATTCGAAAGCCATTTTCTCCAGAAATATAAACAGAACGAAAGGAAGGTACTCATCCTCAGACTCAACGGTTAGAAATAATGGTAATGAATAGTACCACAGGAAATACTATACCACTCAGTAGCTTTAATTTGAATGGCCAGACCGTAGGATTTCATCCACAGACTCAAAAGTTAGAACCACCTTGTACAGCATAATAAACAGAACTACAAGAAAGTGCTTCTCAGTGCCTTCATTTGAATGGTCACACCATAGGATTTCGCCCACAAACTGAAAAGTTAGAACCACCTTGTAATGGAAATGAATAGTGCCACAGGAATATACTATACCACTCAGTAGCTGTTATTTGAATGGCCAAACCGTAGGATTTCATCTACGAACTCAAAAGTGAGAATCACCTTCAACAGCATAATAAACAGTACAACACAAAAGTACTGCTCAGTAGCTTTCATTTGAATGGTCACACCATAGGATTTCATCCAGACTCAAACGTATCCCGGCACAATTATTTTGACTGTGAGAGTGAACAGGTTCGATTGAACAGTAGCACTGTTACGTACTATACAAAAACAAAAAGCTTACCAAATGAACAAAAGGCACAAGAAATACCACCATGAACGTACAATGCGCAATAACCCAGATGACGTAAGATTTGTTCTTGAAAAGTTGTAGGTCGAAAACCACTGTATTACGCTGTCGAACGTTTGTTCCTGCTAAAGGAACAAAAGTCAGCGCGCTTAAAAACATCAAGATCTGTAGACTACTGAGAATTTGAAACGTCACCGAAATGCCAAATTCGGACGATAGCATCTGTATTAATGGGCCATATACCAGTCCCCCCGAAGCGGCGCCAGCAAGAGCTATCCCGGATGCAAAGCTCAAACGTTTCTTAAAATACTTTGTTAGAATGACAAGCGAGGGGAATAGGCCGAGACTTGATCCCAGGCCCCAAATCACACCATATGTAACGAACAGAGGTTGAAGTGTTGTTGCAAAGGAGCTGGTGAGGAGTCCTGCAGCCGATACAAATGAGCCCGCAATCACCACTACTCGACTTCCGTAACGTTCAGCCAGAGCGGTGCCCATAGCAGCGAACAGGTACATCATGCTGGAAGCCAGTGAAGTGACCCACGCTGAGAGGAGAAAAGACAGTTAATATAATCTCAAACAAAAGAATAGAACTGAATTTGAGGACGAGACAAGAGACGAGATTTGAGTCTTTTTTCGCGTATTCTCAAAAAAATAGTCACCCTCAAAAGCTTCATCTTACTTCTTTTCAGCAGAAAAGTTAGCACGGAAATTTTTATATATTGAAAGAGACTAAGTCCTCTCCCGTTTTTTAATGTTAAAATCTTTACGTCACGTTATGTTTTCCCGCCACTATGACATTTTCGCTAAACCTCGTAGTAGAGTGACGACGGCTATCACGTGTTCCCGCCAAAATGACGGGTTCACGCGCGCATCCCACTTGGTACTGAGAAAATCTCGTTCTCGTGGTCGTCCTCGCCTTAAAATCTAAAGGACTTAATTAGCCTAAAAAAGGTTAAACAGTATTCAAATGGATTACCTGTTTCTCCCCTAGACGTGGAGTACTCATCCATCATGGCCACGTACACTACCCCTGCTGAATTATGTTGTCCAACAGTCAGGAAATTCACCACAAAAACGCCCGCGCAGACAACCCATCCCCACCCCCCATCGGTTAGCGAATTCTCCTTGCTTGACGAGGTTACCTCAGGTATTGCTGGCTGTGCTTCTTCGATAGAAGATGCCCCTGACATCACAGCCTTGGACGAGTCTTTGGTATCACCTTGCTTCATTGTTATCAGACGACTCTTGCTTTTTAATTTTGCTATATATATGCGAAATTCCTACCAAAAAAATCCCAACTCTCACTATTCAACTGAGAGTCAAATTGAGGCCTCCTCTTCAATAGCCAATGTTCTGTGAATTGAAATACGAGAAACGCATAATCAGCAGATAAAATGGTTTTTATATGTTACTAGGATTGTCAGTAATGCTAAAATATGAAGAAAAATAGTGATGCTACTATCCATCATATACATCATAAGCGCTGTTGAAGGGATTCGCGGCACCAATGACATTCGGGTGGAAGGTCGGTCGCGAGCGCAATGGCCACTAAGCCAAAAAAAAAAAGTCATACATTATTCATGTTTATTTTTCCTATGCTGTGTGATAAGTATGTGTAATCAAATGGTGACGAGTGAATTTAGGGAATAATTTCAAGCGCATTTTGTCCAAATTCTAATAATTTCCCGAGCCTTTAGGCTCGAGAAATTATTAGAATTTGGACAAAACGCAAGTGAAATTATTCCCTAATTTCACGAGTATACCATTTGATTACCCTTTAATATCATGGGTGACGAATTACGTTAGCAATCTTAGATTTTTGACATGTTTATCCTGGATCGTATCGATCGAGAATTCCACTCTCTCAAATGTTTAGACCTTAAATTTGGCTTATAAACAAAGAAACTTAGTAGGCCTTAAATTCGCATGTCCATTTTTGAAATACGGTGAAAGGGGAAAGTGTTTTGTTTTGACTTTTAGACCAACCCTCTACAGGCAGCGTTTGGGGGATGAATATGTGCCACAAGCGTCTCGACACGTTCCTTGAAAGATAACCCGGGGTTGAGGCAAATTCTGGTCAGGAAAACACAGCTAAAGCTTATCATACATAAAGGAGCAACCATATTTTAAGTCGATACCTTGTGACAGTAATAACTGATAAACGTGAGGTCGTCGGCGCGTTCATTTTACCCCCCTCCCCCCTCTCTCCATCAGTGCTCCGTTTTAAGGGTATTTAAACCTAGTAAAGGCTACACAGGAAAGAGAGAAGTTGAAAAAGATATGTCAGTAAGTTGAAAAAGATATGTGATGTCACCGGGGATCGAACTAAGGAACTCAGTAAGGTGATTTAGCAACAGAACAGGAACTTTAGTTGACGACCGAGCGCGCAAATCAAACAACTGGCTTAAACAATGGCTGAGCGGGAAATTGGGTACCGGAAGTCGTGTTTAGTCCTTTATTCCGCGCGCTTTCCCGTCATCAACTGACGTTCCCGTTCTGTTGCTAACTCAGCCTAATGCCACCCTTGCTCAATACGGTTGAGCCTTTACTCCGAGATCCCTTCATCAGGGGCACCCAATGACTGCTTTCTGTAAAACAGATTATCTTTTCGGAGAAGCAAATACCGCCTAGAATTTTCTACTGCTTGAGGACGGCTAAAAATTTCTAAATAACCGAAGGTTTCCCTGCGATTTTCTGAAGTTCAATTTTTTTATGTTAGGCCCTTTTTTCGTAAAAAAGAGAACCCTAAAAGTTTCAGATTCAAAACTGTGATGGACTGAGGACACAAAAAAATTCTTACTTTCGTATAAAACGTTAAATTGCATCTAAAATTTTCGGGAAAATAACACGGAAGCCCTTGTAATTTCGAAAAGACTCAAATTACCCTAGGAAGACTGAACAGATACGAATTTTATAGCGCCGCTTAGAATACATTTGTAGAGATCTAAAAGTACTCTAGATAGCCTAAAAACCCAAAGACTGTTTTCTGTAAAATATCTGTTCGGAGAAGCAAATATTGCCTAGAATTTTCTATTACTTGAGGAAGGCTAAAAATGTCTAGATGACCATTCCGTTCATGTACAAATTTCGAAGCTTCTAATAAATTCCTTACGTTTTTCTTAAGTTTAAGTAATGATCTGGGTAAGGTGGATAGCAATTTCTTTTGTTATGCGGCATCGGTGCTTTCCCCAAATAGGAATGTTCTCATTTTTACACAGAGAATGCATAAACCTACATGAAGGCCGTTTACGCAATAAAATGCATTTACACTCCACTTTGAAAGGGTGTTTTTTTTGTTAAAAGATTTTAACTAATCACAAGAGTTGAAAACAATAGCCAAGAAAAGTTTACAATTTTACATGTTCCCCACATAGGATTTCTTTGTTATTCAAACTGAGACCAGATCTTGTTATATGGAAGATGGTTGGAAAGTAAGGATGAATATATGTACTACTTTATGAAGTTTTGTTAACTTTTGCTGTTTAAGCCAATCAGAAGTAAGCACAGACAACAGGCACCTTTTTTGCATTCCAATATGTTCGTTGCCGTTGTTGCTATCGTTCTTATCTGGACCGTTTCTTAATTTTTCTTTAATTTTTTTTTTTTTTTGGCTATTTTTCGTAGAAAAAAGGAAACCTAAAAGTTTCGGGTTCAAAAAAGTGATGGAGGGAAGAATCAGAATCAAATTCTTACTTTCGTAATACGTTAAATTGCATCTAAACTTTACGGGAAAATGATACTGAACCCTTGTAATCTCGAAAAGACTCAAGTTCCCCTAGGATGACCGAACAGATATAAATTTTATAGCGCCGCTTGTAATTCATATTTAGAGAAATAAAATCATGCTGCATAGGCTTAAAAGTGAGGTTTTGTTGGCGTTTATGATTGAGCCCGGTTTTTCACCGCTCTGGACCATGCGAGCTCGCTGATCATGAGATAAGCAGGCGTCACGAGTTGGCTAGAATCATTTCTTCGGCTTGAGCAACATGAGGTTAAAAAACAGAGGCAAAAGACTTGACGGAAACGCAGAAACATAGTACGATTAAACATAGCACATTTAACTGAAAGGCAAAACATAGTATCAGTGGCAGATCCAGACCTTCAGATAATGGGGGAGGGGAGGGGGGGCGGTCTCAATTTTTCTGGCCCTTCAGGCCTTAGTTTGGTTTCAAAATAGGGGGGGGGGGTCAAGGGCCCCCGGGCCCCTCCCCTGGATCCGCCACTGAGTATATCATGTGAATGCTGAAGAGGCATCATGTGGTGATGGCCACATCATGCTGGTATCATCCAGGCTCAAAATTAAGCCCTAGTGAGGGTACGTGCCGATTCTTGGTCAGTTTGTTGACTTTAACTCTTTTTACTGTCCGCACTTGCCAACATTTCTGACTCAAATGCGCAAGATTTTCATTTTGTATGACCAGAATTTCAGAAAAATGTCCCAGCGACCGAGGATTTCCGACAATTTTCAGAAGACTTCCTAACGTTGACGAAAGTGTCCGGAGATTTTCAAACGACCTTTGAACACTTCCGAAGCTATTTGATGCTTTTCCGATGGCTTTCGAACTGATTGTTAAAAAGAAGAAAGAAATAATAAAAATATATGAAATGAAGTTTATCAGTTAAGGTGTTAATAAAGGACAATTCGAATTTGTCCTCGATGCGATCGATGTTAAGCCACATCAAAAGGCGCAATCGCCGACTACGATCGTCTGACAATGACAGTTCCATCGAATTGAGACCAAAAACTGAGGCCTACAGAAACTCTTTTTGTTGCAGGACAATAAAGGAATGGAATTCATTGCCTCGCAATGTTTCAGATATAGAAAAAAACCCATTGTTTCAGAAAGCGCTTACATCAGATTAGAGTAATTGAAGTTTTTAACTAGCAAGTGACATTTACTACATTGATTGTTGTTGTTGTTGTTTTTTCCAATTTCCAATTTATTTATTTATTTTTGAATTTTATCAATATGTCTTGCAGTGATGGGTACCAACCTTTGTAGGACTTTAAATTTTATGTACATGTAGATGTTTTAAGTCCGCAGGCGTGAGACTCACACATAGATTCTTCAGTCATAAGAGCGAGGCAAGGAGCCTCTCTGTTCATTTTGCCTGTGTATCTGGGTTTTCCTAGCTTATTTTACGGCTTTAATTGAATAGAGGGCCACTCCTATGGCCAAATTCATCCCCAATGGATTTATCATTGTTTTGTATCCCAGCAAGGCAGAGTTCAACGGAAGCGAGATTCCGCCAAATCAATAATGGGCTTTATATGTAAAGGAACATAAAGCCTAAAATAGATCTAGTTCGCTTCGGTCTGTTTTCATTGTTGCTCCATAGTAGCGTGTTGTGCTTTTTTTATTAAACAGTAATTTTCTTTTCATTTCCTTAATTCATATTGACGGACCCTGGCAAAATGAATCGTGCAATAATTGCCGTATTTTTTATGTTTGTCCGTTCGTTTGTTCCAGCTTAAATGTTGCCATGCCAAAGTCTGTAGTTACCCTGACTTGATTTTTTTCTTGAGTAAAGTTCTTTCTTGCATTTTCTTTGTGACTACTGCTAAATTTTCAGGCGTTATATAGATGAATGTCATTTTTTATGACGTCTTTTTTAGGAAAAGGCCTGCTCAGTTTATTTGAAGCGAGACCGTAAGTATAATTGTTACTTTACTAAAAGCATTAGAAGAAACGTCAAAAACGTTCCAAGTGGATTCCGAAAGCGTCCTTTAAAGGAGCTGTGTCACGAAATTCAGCCAAATTAGGAAATTACAAAATGCCCGTTAAATTAAGAGAAATATAAAAATAACCGCTTAAAAACTTAAAAGGAAGGTTAAAATAACAGATGGAAACAACAGATGCCAGAGATGGGCAAAACAAACGGATTGAAATTAGGATTTTTGAAAACTGTTCAGCCTAACAGTTTTTCAAAGTTGATCCCTGCTGCTTGCAACTTCAAAAATAATGCTCAGGAGACATTTGTTTGGATCTCTGATTTTGTCATTTACATGTAATTTCTTTGCTTACTTTAAGTTCCATAGAGATTGAGGGCGAGTAGTTGGCAAAATTAAACAAAATGAACTGGACTACCGTAACACAGCCCCTTTAATGCCCTGACATCTTCATTCATACATTTTTAACACTTTGACGCCATTTTGGCAGTGAGATGTGCGAAACTTTGTAATTTCACGTGTTAAATTTCGCGCCAAAATCAGGGAGTAATTTGTCACCCATGATATTAAGGATATAACTTGTACTCTAACATTTATGTTCTCTACCAATCGAATTTATAGAATTAATATATAGAAAACCATATCTGATGCAATCTACTAGCTCTCTCATTTTTATAGTGTGGGACCGTTAGTTAGCCTCCTCTTGGAAAACCCGTTACCCGAAAAAATGGCGGCAAAGGAAAGGTGCTTTACTTTGTTATTCGGCCCAAGCCTATTACAAAAAAAAAAAAACAAACAAGACAAGCATGAAACTCCCTTAACATATTCGTCCATCATTTTTCTTCAAGTAAGGCGATTTAAACGCGCATTAACCTGTTCCCCTGCCTAAATAAGACAAAGGACCGAAAGGAAAATGAGGATTACAGTCTACTCCCGATAACTCAAACCCTCGCTAACTCGAACCTCGCGCTAACTCGAACCAAAATCGATTTCCCCTGGATTTCCGTCATTCATTCACTGTAATTCTACCCTCGGTAACTCGAACCCGCGATAACTCGAACTCCCGCTAACTCGAACCAATTTTCGTTTCCCCTCAGGTCATTTTTTTTTTTCTTGAAGTTTCGAGTTATCGGGAGTCGACTGTACTTGCATAACCATATTGCAACCTTCCGGTCCCCAGATCAGACGTATCAGGGGCACCCAGCGACTTGTTTCTGTAAAATAACTGTTCAATGGAACGCATATTGCCTAGAAATTTCTAAAGCTTGAAGAAAAGCTAAAAATTGCTAGATAACCGTTCCATTTGTTTTAAATGTTGGAAGGTTTTCTAATAGCTTAACTACGATTTTCGGAGGTTGTGTTATTCACATTTTAAAACCAAGGTATTGCGATTATTGTCAAACTGAAAAGGCCACCCAAAAATTTCGGTAAAAAGTCAAAACGTCCCCTATAATTTTCTAATCAACGCATGGCTACTTCATGACCTCAAGCTTTCTACCGGATCCATAGGGTATAGCTTACACTTTCGGATGAGACGAAAAAGCCACCTAAGACTTTCTTGAGAACCAAATTAAAAGTTCCCCTAAGACACCCGAACCGATAAAACGTTTTTAGGGCAACTCCAAAATAACTAAATAGGCTTCTAAAACCAGGAGAAAAGCATTTGAGACACTTCTGGAGTATTTGGAAACATTAGGCCGTTGGGGGCCCCTGACGTATCGCAAGATCAGGTCGACGAGCGAGACACTTATAACTGCAACTGCTTTCATTGACCATCATTTAGACAGCAATAGATATTTACTCTAATCAACATACCCCTTTGAAATGCAAGATTCCTGAGAGATGAGGTGAATTTGCTGGATTCAGTCTATTCAATTCTCCATAGTACGTTGGCAAGAATAATGACTGAAACGCCTTGAAAGGTTTGCTTCTCTGTCGGTCAACAAATGTCTTCTGAAATATCGCGTACATTGTGGTTACCCACTATATCCTGAAAACAGGCTGGTTTTAGCCTGCCTGAAAACCTATAAACCTGATAATTACCAGTTAGGTGGCTAGAGGACAGCCTATGAAATTTATAACTGTTATGCATGACTGCATATCTTCGAGCGGGAGTTATCGTAAATCCTCTATTAAGCCCCCTCTCTCTAATAAGCCCCCCCCCCCCCTTTTCAGAGAAGGAAAGTTAATAAGCCCCCCCCTTCCCCTCTCTCTATTATCAAGAGGACAAAAACACAAGCCTTTTTTTTCTCTGGCATTTTAAAGTGGATGACCGATTCATAGTTGTCTTCAGTCTTGACATGGACTGATTTCAGCTGTATTTACTGTCTTTATACTACTACAAGAGAAATTTCTGCAATTTGATTGGCTTAGGGCAGTGGTATTTCAGCTTAATTTGAAATACCTACATGTGAAAATTACAGACCTTTAGTGGGTAATAGTATAACAAATTACTAATAGCATGATTTGTACGTGATATTTGGCATAAATACCACTCGTGATATTTCAAAATTGTCTCAAATTTCACTCGCCTAACGGCTCGTGAAATTACGTTTAACAGTTTTAAAATATCACTCATGGTATTTATGCCAAATATCACTACAAATCATGCTATTACCTATACTAATAGAAAACTATCCTACCGTGTAGCATGGAAATTTTGCGGGTTCTAATTTTTGCGAATTTTGCGGATTGACCTCGATCCGCAAAAATTAGTTCCCGCAAGAAAAAAAACCCCGCAAAATAAATCGCCGCAAAAATTAACTCCCTTCAGTCAAATTAAAAACTCTGCTTTTAATGGACTTGTTGTGTATGGTAGGGATAGGCTTTTGTTTTGTTTTGCTGTTGTTCAGTCCCTTTGTGTAGTAAGATATTACGGTGATTACCGTATTATTCTCCATAGACTGCAAAACAGTCCGTATTTTTGCGTATTCAAGTAAGCGCGAGCAGTCAAACAAAAGGTCTGGAACGAGGCTGAAAACGGAGAGTGAGACTGCGTACTGCCACTTCCACTCATTTTCCACTATGTAGTCTACATTTCACTATATTCACTATATTTCACACAAAAACAACGCTAATCTGCTATAGAATTTAGTGGATACAGCGTCAAGATTCGAAGCCAAGTGCAGACAATAACACGCGCTATTCTCCCGCGAAATCAATCACCGAGTGTATCAAATTCACAAAGAGGGTGGAGTTGTGAACAGATTTTTGACAGCTGGGCGACATTTTTAAACCCCCTGGTCAAAACGAACTCATAGTATGCAAAACGGACAGTCGGTTTTTTTTCTCTCGCCTCACACCTTCGCGCGCGTAAGACTCGTACGCCACGCTTTACCGATTTCTTTACTGATTTTGAGAAAAAAACCGACTGTTTTGCAGTCTATTCTCCATTAAATATGTAAGTAGAGTGAACTTTGACTCAACATACCGTAAAATAAAAGTTGAAAATACCATATTAAGGTTTCGCCCACTTAAACAAGCAAAATAAAACTCCCGCAAAATTTTCATGCTACACGGTATAAGGAATATCTACCGTAGTTAAGATCATGGAAAATTCACCTTGGAACAGTTCAATTTGGAATTTTCATAAATGTGAGTACTGCCCATAACCGTTCCCGTTTTGCGAACTGGACGTTACGTAACAGTGCCGATGGTCATGTTTCGAGCTTGGGTATCCTGTGCCCATACAACTCCTTATATTTCGAAGGCTATTTCGAATGTTACGCAACAATGCCGATGCTCATGGCTGTGGTTTTTACCATGCTGAGTGCAATTGCAATCATTGACCATCACTTAGACAGTAAAAGATATTTTTTGTTATAAACACACCCCTTTGAAATGACTGTAATGTTTAAAAATGATAATAAATACCTCTTCAAGCGCTGCAAAATGTCTCACAATAATCACATCAATTCTTGTCAATCCTGCATTGGCGTTAAGCATAATCAAATGCCTCGGCAGTTTTGCAGCTCTGTCGATCTAAAGATGTCTCCTGAGTTATCGAAGAAATTGTGGTTACCTAATATCTTGAAAACAGGCTGGTTTTAGCTTGCCTGTAAACCTAATCTGCCGCTAAATCCAGCCAGGTGAATCGAATGAACTCAAGTAACCTATGTCACGCCACACGCGTGACTGCACATGTACAATGCAGGGGTTGTCAGGGTATATATTTTATGTTAAAAACTTTTCTTTTCAATTAGTCGGACCGAATAGAAAATATTCGACACTTTGCTTTGTCCTGTTTTTTTTCTTTTCTTTTCACATGTTTTACTATTATATACCGTAATTTAAGGAAATAAATCAAAACAAGCACACTCAGTGAGGTAGCGTAACTTCTGTGTCACCCCTCCCTAATGAAAACAAGGCTCATTTAAAATGCAAATCTTAGAAAATCAGCGAACGCACGTGCGTTTCAACCTTGGAATTAATTTTTAGGGATTAAAAGATTTGCAAAAATCATAAAGTGCCTCATTCGATACCCCGTTTTATTTTTAATTTTGGTTTTTTCACCTGCATTTCTGTCTTACTGATCTCGTGGAAGAAAAACATATTGCTTCTGCTTTGTTGACAGTAGCTCAACAGCAGCGAATATTACGAGAGCAAACATAAAGAAGCTGCACTTGTTTTGGCGTTGCTCTTTAAGGAAGTTGCCTATTTATATATGTATCAATTTTTTTTATTCTACAGTTTGACTACAGCAACAATAATAAAAACAACGGCAAGTAACAAAAAAGAAATCCAAGAATAAATAGTTATTAAAAGAGCCTTTCTGTCTTTTCACAAACATAGTAATTTAGGAGAAATATTGTGTTCGTTCCTTTGGAACTAAACACTGGCATAAGCGGCATATAATTTAAACAGAATGACATAACTGTATATTTCGAATATTCCTCAGTGTTCCTTGATCTGTAGTTTGACCCAATAAATCGCTCCACGTGAAGTCAGATCAGGGAAAGTCAATTTTGCTTGTGGAGTCCGCAATCCAGGGCTTTGGAATCCTGAATTTAGCTAAAACAATCCAGAATCCACGACTGTAGCGGCCTGGGGCGAAATGACCCAATGCAAGAGTCTTGAGTGTAACGTAACTCTCGCGAAAACAAAGTGTCCCACGGTATTCTCACTGGGTCAGTTTGAAAACCTTTATTTCCCAGCTGTAAAAACTTGTTTTCTGGTACCATTTTGAATTTAAGAGTCAAGTGGACGAAAACATAGGCGTTTTATCATTTTTGTTAATGGCCAAGTAAGTTCTAGTTGTCTTTACATTAGATTTCAGCTGTATTTACTGTCTTAATTGAAATCTATCCTAGAAGGAATATCTACTTGGAAAAAAAAAAAAAAATACCTTGGAAGATTTCAACTTGTAATTTTAACGAAGGTCAGTATTGCCTAATCAAACTCCCGTCCTACAAAGTAAACTACGTCTACTCTGAACTTTCTTCATTATTCAACTTTCATTTTCGTGGGAACTTTCGCACAATTTTAAAATTTTTCCCTAACAACATTTTATGACGAGGTAGACAAATCTTGTTAAAGAGATCGCTTCTGGAACTGTCTTTCGAGACTCCACTTTTTCATGATTTTTTTAAGAAACTAAGTTTTTAAAGGCGATTTTCTCATACATGAATATCTTGTTGCTGTTTTCTAAATACTGCGACGATTAACATATAAATGATTTCAAATTGTGCCAACAAAATGAAGTGTCCTTTTCATTGCAGCTTAATTGGTTCATCCCCCTGTTCTGCACGCTTGAGCTGCCTGACGTCGAAAAACCTTCACTTCTCAATTTTTTTTCCAGGTCGATCTCATAATGAACCGTGCAATGATTTTGGTGTTTGTGGTCACATTTGCATGCTTTTATTTCATTGTAAGTAAAAGATTTACTCCTGCTACGTCAGCGAGCTAAGGCCTGCATGGCCAGTAACTGTTTTGTCTTTAACTTTAACTGTAATAATTCCAGTAAAGAATATAAGAAGAAAAAGAAAAATGGTACTCAAACTGAGGAAAAACCCGCTGGTGGACTATCGTAAATAGAGGTTACTCAAGCAAACAGTTGCTTCAATCTAGAGTCGTCCACACTATCCTGAAACAAGCTATTCGAGTTCACGATCGGCAACTTGCAATATGGAGGACTATAATTTAATGAATATTATTTAAAACTCCTTTCTATTCCTGTATATTACAGCCATCAACCACTTCTATCGTTGCTCAGTGACTATTCCAGAAAACTTGATCGGCCATGACGAAATGTCGAGCATATATTCTATATTGTAGTAAAATCTTTTCTCTTATCATGGGCGAAAGACCCGAACTTCAGTTGTCAATTGACTTTAATTAACTGCTGTAAAAATGAAAATTTATTTTACAATTTTTTTTTTTGCATGTCCAATTTTGTGTGGTCGTCAGTACTTGTTATAATGGTTTATAGAATTATAATTATTTGCACGAAGTTCTGTTATATTGCATAACGCATGATTTGTCGCACTTCACTTTTAGAACCAAGCTGGGGCGGTTTCCGTGAAAAGAAAGCGTAAGTAATGAACCATTTTATATTTATTTCTCTTTCTTGAAAACGCTTCACACCAGAGTTAAATTTTGCTGGCCAACTGCAAACCTTCCCTAGTCTCTGTACGGCGTTTTCCCAGGCCTTCTCGGTCTATGCATTTCGGTGACGGACCACGTGACCCGAAACGTGTTGACCGCGCGGACCTTGGGACTAGCCAACTGCAAACCACCAGAAACCGTGGTTTCAGTTTTCTAATTCGAAAATATGGCTCTCCTCGTTCTAACTTATACTTGCCCCGAAAATTCGAATGGATAAACTCGTTCTATACCTCAGAGCAATTCGTTTATTTCAAAATTCCAAAACAATTACGCAGCTAAATTCTAAATGACTTTCTCGTCATAGGCTTCTGTTCCATCGCGTTTAAAGCGAAAAAGTTATGGACAAAAAGTTGGTCATGGATTAATGTAACGTACGCACACTTAAACCGACACTTGGAAGATTGTACAATCACGACGTTTTCTGTAATCAAAAATACATTAGAAGATTCTCAAGTTCATAGTTTTGCAAACTGATCAATAACATTCATAAATTTCGCACCATTCTGACTATGATTGAGCAAATTCCACTTCTTTTTCTAACGTACCAAATCAACTCGTCAACTCTATAACTTGTTTTTTAGTCAACCAGTATTGACGAAGTTGCTTTATGAAATTATAGGTCAAATTGTTTGTGTCTACCCGTGATGTAGCAACCTTAGATTCGAAACACTTTGTTTTAGCCGTTGGAAATGTCTCTTGTGTCTCTGTCTTTTGCAAAAGAGTAGAAAAAGATTTTCAGTTGTCAAACGGGTTTGCTTTGAATTTTACTGCAGCGTTTTGGTCAGGACTACCACAACAGGGTGAGTGCCCTAAGAATTATGGAACGGGCACTTGTGTAATACCGGAGACCGGTGGGTGCCTTACTGACGCAGACTGTGATAGGGAACTTCAAAAATGCTGTTCCAGCGGATGTAATAAAGTCTGTACGCAAGGTATGTGAGGAGCGTTGAATCATGTCTCAGTATACATTGTAGCTTTGGCGATCACAATATGCAGGTATCCACTTTGGGCCGGACTGCGGGGGCGGGAGTGGGTATTCCCCTAGCCTGAGGCTCTGAATTGTTAGCCATTTCAATTTTATGAAATCCGAAAAGGAAAGGGATATTTTTAATTGGTAGTAATTACTATCAAGATATTGGGTATTAATTTATCACACAATCGATTTATTTTACTTTCTCTTTTTGAAGTCTATTTTTAGCGTTCCCTGGATCCAGCTGCAAGAAGAAGACAAGTCGCTCATTCGTTGCATATTGGTTACTAAAATGAAATAACGAATAAAATCAAATCAAAGATGAAATACGTTTTTCTTGCTTTTAACATACCCCCAGATTATCTAGCTAGACCTGATGTCGGTTTAACAAATTGCGGGGCGGAAGGGAACGAACGGTAGTGGTTAAAGTTGGTTTATACGACAGTCCGCTATACGTTTCCGTGTGATTTTCGGGGTCGACAGCAAAGTTTAACAGCTCGGGAAAACTGAAAACAGTACGGAAAGTACCCGTAGGTACATAAAGAGGAGGGCGTTTTTTTCGCCCCTGTCTATTCCCCTTTCGTAAACGGTCGTTGCCATTTTTAACGGTCGATACCACCAAAACCGCTAAGAGCGCCTTGATACATACTAGTCAAATCCTCCTTCCTAGAATGGACTGGAGCTATCTCCATGATCTTTCACAAACGTTTGTAAGAGGGGAAATTGCATGTCAAAAGCGCTTCGTTTTCTACAGATAACAGTCGAACATCATGATTGTCCATTTTTTACCGTATTTCTAACCATGAAAACTTCATCCCAAAATATCTCGATAAAGCTTTTACAGATTGCGCTTAAACTTTACGAACATCGAGGCGGCTATTGAAGGAAAAAGCTACCGTGAACGATTCGCAGTGCAGGGAAATACTGATGCAAGTAAAATAGGTAATGGCTTCATTTCGTTGCTATGACAACTCCGATATCATTGCAACCCTGATCATAACAAATTTTTATCTTTATCTAATACAATTGTGGTGGCAATTTTTTCAAATCTTTGTTTATGGCGACGCAGTTTATGCTCAAACTTGGGAGGTATTTACCCTGAAAAACTGTATTAAGACATCTTAAACTGCATGTTCTTCAGCTTACACTGAATATATTGGCACTGATGATAACACTTGGTCAACCTTTGTTAGTTTGGTTGCTTTTGTTCAACAGTTTTTAATCGAAACATTTAACAACAGAGAAATGCATTATTTAGCGATACTATAGAAATGAAAACCCCGGGAGATTTTCTGAGGTTGTTTGAAACACTCGAAACAAGTGTTTTATCAAGTCGAATCGAGGCTACGTTCACGCGGTAGGGGACTAGTGTTCGACCGATCGAAAATTTCTACGTTAAGGTTTAGGTGTTTCGTTCATACGGAACCACCTTAACCGCACGAAACTTCAGACCCCTGGGGGTTACTTGGGTTAATTTTTGCTGGGTATGTGCCGCTGGCCTATCAGAACCCCTTCCCCATCATAGTCTATTCTGCGGCCAAATATAGACCCCATCTTAGTCACTTTTGGGAAAATGTAATTTTCGCGATCTCAACTTAGTAACTTTCTGTTTATATATCTACTTTATAGACTTTATAAAGCCTTTTTACTAGCTCATACTGAAATGAATTGACACGTTGGTTAAAGTTAATGAAGTAGAAATCTTACCATTTTAAAATCCCTGCCAACCTGAATTTTCTGATCCCTCAAATTCCGAAAATGTGCGGTCCCATTCTAGTAATCCTAATCAATGCAACCCCATAAGTTGGCGATGAGCGGTGGTACTAGCCTCTTCCGGGCGTTTGGATTGTAGAGCGCGGCGTTTAGATGGTGGGGAGTGAGTCAAATAACAGGCGGAGAAAATGAGGGGAGATTGGGGTCCCCTTCTTTTTTCTTTTTTTCTCGTCATTTTTTCGCCCGCGCTGTAGTGGAGACCTTTAGATTCTAAGACGAGTACGACTACGAGTACGGAGATTTTCTTAATACTTAGTAGCGTACGCGCGTGAGCCAGCGACGTTTTGGCGGGAAAAAGTGGTAGCCGTCATCATTCTACTACGGGTTTTCACACGAATGTCGTGGTGGCGAAAACAAGATATCAAATGTTAAAAAAGTCTTATCATTTTGCGATCGGGAGAGCGCGTAATCTCCGTCGCTAAAGATACAAAGCTAACTTTTCTAGTGAAAAATGGTAAAATGAAGCTTTCGGGGAACTCTATATTTTAAAAAGACGCGAAAAAACTTCAAGTCAAATCCCGTATTCATCGTCGTCCCCGTCCTCCAGTCTAATGCTCTCTAGTATCTGAACGTCTGGAACAGGCTAAGATAGTACCAACGATTGTTTCCAAAAGAATACGAAAAATTTAACGTGAAACGAAATGAATCAGGGTCGTGAAATAAGGTCTCTTATTTTAAACAGTGTAGAGAAATGAACAGAGGCTATGAAGGCCTTGGCCGCACACTTCTACCCAAACTTCCCCCAAAGGGTATTTGTACTACTACACTTGACAATTTTTTTCAATTTGGTTACTTTTGCTTAACAACTTTTTTTAAATCAACCCGCTTAAAACAAGTATAGACTAAAATAGCTAACTGACGGCGAATACCATGTTAGAGAAATTCGATACTCAGGTGAGGTTTTTGAAGCAGTTCAAAACAATTTGCACTGCTAAATTTAAAATTCTATCTTGAGAAAACACAGCTGTTTGTGTTTTAAACATTACTTAACATATTCTTAAGCTACCGTTAGCGAGTAAATTTAACGATTGTATATTACATTCTTTAATCTACTTGATTCATGAAGTGATGAAGAAAAGCGCATCTGAAAATGATTTTACGGCCGCGATGAAAACTTTGCCAGAGAATTTTGAATATGAGTTCAAAGCGGAGGAGAACACAAACATGATTGACAAAAACATTTCTGCACGATATTATGATTTTTATGCGGTATATATGAAATGCCTTGACGTTGGTTTCAGCTGTATTTGCTGTCTTGATTGAAACCAAGATCCTATAGTGGCTCTTGTTGAAACCTATCTTAGAAGGAATATCTACTATAAGTAAGTACAAAAATACAAAGGCTTATTTGGAAAGAAAAATATCGTAAGGAACAACTTAAGCAAGTAAAAGTTTGACGAAGGTGAGTACTGCTAAGTTTACACTCAGTTGTGGACAACATCGGGTCTGAAAAAATTTTCCTGACGACTTCTCCAACTTAGAGACAAAATTCGTTTAGACTTTATTACCTAGTCGTAAGAAATTTTCGCGACACTTCCGCGAAATTTCCTCGGTGTTAGTTTCACGAACAATCGTGTGAAAACATTTCTTTCGCGAGTTTAATTTTTCGTGTTTCAGAGAATTGAAGTTTGAAAGGCTATTTTCTTACAACTCCACCAATTATCATTACATTAGACGCATATAAACGTAAAAACTTCTACAATTAAAGCGGACAGTTCAGTTTTTAAAATCCCCCTCGCATTGTGCGCTTTAGCTGCCTTGGGCTACAGTGAAATCCCCGGGAGTCAAATCTTTACTTATCAGGTACATTTTTCTTATTTTGAACTTCAGGCCGATCCGAAAATGAAAGGAGCAATAATTGGGCTGTTTGTGGTAACACTTACATGCTTGTTTTTCAGTGTGAGTACCAAGTTAATAATGATTCATTTGTACAATAAAGCGATACCTGCAAGATCACTCCACAAAAATTTGCACGTTGCACGACGATACAAAAAGGATTTCGTGTGAGACAAGGGCAACCAAAAACTGTTGTATCTTCATCTTCAACTTTGTAGAAAAGGCATTTAATTAAGAGGAAGTCACGATTGGTAAATTAAATTCATTGAATCATTGAAGATTGGAATTTAAGAAATAATCATGAAAAACCACCAACACTATCACCACCTTTTTCACCATTGTTGCTTCTTATAAACTGAATTTTTATATTGTTATGATAAACTGTCAGTATAGGTTTATTTTTTTCACATATTTCCTCTTGTGCCGCTATAAATTCTTTAAACTTGTAAAATTATCACTATCATCATCATTATTACTGTAATAATAATTATTATCATTGCTGCATGTAAAGCTCACTGACAGAAGTAGTTGCTACTTAATTTACTATAATTGTCTGCATGCAGTTCTTATACTGACTTTCGCATGATTTGTCATCACTTTTTATAGGACCAAGTTGAGTCGGCTTCTCTTAAAATGGACCGTAAGTGATCCATTCATTACCTTTTCAAAGTGTTTTTTGTCAGAACTGACTGGAGCAATAATAATAATAATAATAATAATAATAATAATAATAATTATTATTATTATTATTACTATTATTTTATTTATTATTATTATAGTAGCAGGCGAAAGTATCGACAAAATTTCACGCCAATAGTCACACACAAGATTTCGTCCACAAGTTCAAAGTTCTTTAAGTGAATTTGTTTGTTTGTTTATTTTTATTGTTTTCATTAATTTTTTTTTCTCTCTTGGCTTCTTTACCCTTAGTTGCCACTACTGGCCCTTAGCCTGAGTAACGCGAGGTTCTGCAATACACGTACTTCCAGTTATAATTATTTCAGTCACCACAACACTGTCGGCGGGACATGTACTAACCCTATTCAGGCCAGGCTTTTTTTTGCTTGTTGCGATCGAGGTGGGGGGAGAGGGCTGAGGGGTGGGGAGACCCCCGTCTTTAACTTTAAAACCGCTGTTGGTACGGACACCAAAATTACACAGAATAATGTATACGTCATGCATTTTCAACATTTAGGCATAATTTGATTGACACAATTACGTAACATGACCTCCTTATGACGTCATATTGTTGAATTTATAGGCAAAATTCAAATTGCGAACTAGAAATCAACTCGTTTTAGTACGACAAAAGCAAATTTTCGAAAACTTGGCTGTCAAAACTCGGTTGCCGTGGTAACGTGAATGTTCAAGTACACTTCACGACGACTTCTTAGGAAAAGTCGCTAAGTTTGTTGGTCAATGGTCATAGATTTAACGTTTTTGAAGTTATTCAACTCTTTAGCGAGGAGGGCCTCAAAAGTCCCCCCGGTCTAAATAGGCCTAAATCTTCAAAGGAGCGAGAGGTTATTGGGGCTAAATGGCACAAACTTTTTGAGTAAACTTTCATAAAGATGAAAGAAATTAACTTCGTATTGATAATATATGCAACTTTGAGCGGTACGATTGAAAACCTTAGCTTTGTTAGCTTTTGCAAATTTTTTACATTATCATAGGGGAAGAGCTGAGATAAGTTGTCAAGCAGGTTTGCCTTGAATCTTACCTTATAGCGTTCTGGCCCGAACAAAGACCAGGTGAATGCCCTAAATTTTTTGGTCTTCCCAAATGTATAAGATTGGATACCAGCGAGTGTGTTAATGACAAGGACTGTGGTAACGTACTTCAGAAATGCTGCTCGGATGGATGTAAAACATTCTGTCTGCAAGGTAAGATATGTTTCTGGAATCATGAATGAGCCTCTCAACAACTAGTAGTCACGGTAGTTTCGCCGACCAAGCTTAAAAAAGGAGCTTTTTCAGTAAAACATGCACGATTTCTCCTTATTGGAGAATCGTTCCTAAAACATCGATCAAATACAAAACAATACATGGATGGAGAAACGGTGGGAAAGGGGATACCCCACCTATCCAGAATGAGGCTCCGGATTGTTAGTCTGTTCAATTCCATGAAAGCCGAATAGGAAAGTGATATTTCTAATTTGTAGCAATTAGTACCAGGGTCTTAATTTGTTATCCTTATAGACTGCAAAACAGTCGCTTTTTTTTCCTCAAAATCAGTAAAGGAATCGGTAAGGCGTGGCGTAAGAGTCTTACGCGCGCGAAGCGCGTAGTTTTAGCGTCTCTCCCCAGTCTCGCTCTCTGTTTTCAGCCTCGTTCCATACCTTTTGTTTGACTGCTCGCGCGTACTTGAATACGCAAACATACGGACTGTTTTGCAGTCTAGTCAGTATTTATAGGGGTCTTGTTATTTGACACAATCGATTGATTTTCCGCTCTCTTTTTTAAAGTCTACTTTTAGTGTCCCCTAGATCAAGTTGGCAGCAAAACTGATAACACTGGCATGAAGAAGTCTTCGCTCATGAATTTAATGTATATTGGGTACTTTTATGTAAGGAAGAATTAAGGTCTGTCTTTGTAAGAACACATAAAGATAAAATAAAATAAAAGCAAATGAAATCAAAAATAAACCAGAAGTTTTGATATTTATGAAACACGAATTCTGGACGAAAAAATGGATTTGCACCAAATTTGCTCACCGCAAATGTGGTGCAAAAGTGTGCAAACTGAGTAGCAAAACCTGTGCAAAGGTGGTAAATGCCACATTTTCATACCTGTTTACACCCCCGTGTAAATAGGTTCACTGGTGTTTGCCTTTTGGATAGCAAGGCATTGTGAAGCGGCAAGACGACGCTTAAACTGTAAAAATCAGTAGGCCTTTTGTATAACTTTAATCATTTAACTTTCTTTGGTAATTTTAGCTGCTTTTTAAAAATCTTTCAATCAAAATGTTTTAAAAAGAGAAATGCATCATTTAGCGATATTGCAAAAATAAAAGAGCGGGGGAGATAGGGCCATTTATACGAGGAAAAATAAGACGCGTCTTACATAAGACGCGACTTAAATAAGATGCGAACTGGACCATTTATACGAGCATCGAAGACGAAAACAGCTCGTATAAATGGTTCGCCAAGGGCGGATCTAGGGGGAGGGTGCAAGGGGGTGCGCACCCCCCCTCCCGGGATGACCTGCGGTTTTCTAATACAACTGGTATTCTGCAAAAAAAAAAGCTATGTGGTTTATTGGTGTTGAAGTAGAGCAAGAGACGAGTGCACCCCCTCCTAAGAAAAATCCTGGATCCGCCCCTGTTCGCGTCTTATTTCTGTTCTTGACTCGTTTTCATGTGAATGAAATGAACTTACTTTTTAAGTGTAAGTTTATAATACGAAGATAGCAATTTGATTAGCAAATATAAATTGTAATAGTTTAAAGTTAAAAGGATCTACTTGCACCAGCAGATGTCACGCATTTGTCCAGGAGGTCTGCTATCGCCTTCTCCTTACATAATAAAAAGAAATCCTTTTCCTCCGCGATAGACCAAGTGTTTCTTTTTGCCTTTAACGGCGAGCTCATCGTAATTAAGCGAAGAAAAAAACACAGCAAAATAGACAAGAAAACGAAAATGCGTTGTATTTGTAAACAACTTTTCCCCGCCAGTAGCCTGCCAGTCCACCGGGGGGCAAGCGATAATTTTCCCGCCAAAAATTAACGCATGCGTACTATGCGTTCGCTTCTTATGTAAGACGCGAAGGTCATTTATACGAATTTTTTCTCGTCTTAGTTAAGACGCGTCTTATCTAAGAACAGGTGTTAAGGGCTGTTCTAAAATAAGACGCGTCTTAGCTAAGTCGCGTCTTATTTTAGACGAAATGTGCCATTTATACGGAAAGTTCGCGTCTTATGTAAGACACGTCTTATTTTTCCTCGTATAAATGGCCCTATTATGGAACTGTACCAAACACTCAAAGCACGTATTATATTTAGTCGTTTTATCTAGCACGTGTTTTATTTAATTTTATCTTAAGCACCTGAAAGTAATATGGGAGTAACTAATAGTCGTGGGTCGTGGGTATACAAAGTCGTTGGTCGTGGGTATACAAAGTCGTTGGTCGTGGGTACCATGTCGTGGGTAGCTGCTAGACCCACAAAAAGGGGTAGGGTATAAGTGATCTTGAACACGTCTCTCAGGGTAGTTTCTGGGCAGGGGGGTAGGATAGCTCATTAGCTATTAGTGGGTGGACATCCAAAGTATCGAGTTAAAAAGGGAAGGGCCATTCATAGAAAAGTGAGGACGCCGAGTAGCATAAGTAAAATTATTGTACTGACCTCCAATTACTAACATCAAGGAAAAAAAATCTGTTAGGAGGAAGAAGAAAACTAACAACTGTAAGCTCGGAAGAATTCCAATCTCTGGGTGAGAATCGAACTGACCACCCTTTGAGTTCTAGTGTACGGATGCTCTAACCACTGTCCTACTGGAGGCTCTATGGCGAGAAGGGTCGAAAATCAATTATTATTACACAGTCATACAGGACCTGTGACGGGGACTTACTGGACATTTTAAAGAAAAAAATACAAGGGAAATGTAACCAAAGAAAAAATTCCCCCTCCTTTTACTTTTAAAAAAGAACAAACAAACAAATCAAAGCAAAAACAAAACAAAACAAATCCCTGGTCTCGATTTCTAATGTCGGTGATCAACTCTGGTTCTGTCTCGTTCTCAATCGTCGTTTTCAAGCTTCCGCTGATCTTCAACAACGTGCTGTTCTTCCGCGCTGACGTTCTGATCTTTCACTGTTTCTTAAACACCGTGCATTTCGTGATTTTCATCAAATCAGAAAATTAAGGTAAGTGATTTTTACAGTATGCACGATTTTTTATATTGGTGGTTTTTATCTAGTGAAATAAATCAGCATTATTTGTATTCAATTTCCACGAATACCATCAACGTCGTTTTGTCAGTTCAGTAAGTGAGTCTTAAAACAGTGGCGTCGTTCTCGAAAAAAAAATAAAACAAATTGTCAGCATTTCAACAAGTAGTGTTAACAGAGCAAAAATTTGCTTTGTACTTGCTGTTTATTTTTGCTGTAGCTGCAGTGTAGAATGAAAAATGAATAGATGAACGCTAAACGAGAAAACAGTTTGGTAATTCCCTAGAGAAGTAATGCCAAACGTCCTCAAGCTACCGCTGCCGAAGCAACATTGTTTTTCTTCCCTGAGATCAGTACGAATGAAATCGGGGTGGAAGTACACAATGTAAAAACTGAATTAAACGGGATATTCAAGGTGTCACTTGCTTTTCGCCGGTTCTAGTTTTTGCAAACATTTCATCCGCAAATTGAAAATTGATTCCGTGGTCAAAACTGTTAAATATCCTTTTCACAAACATTGTAGTCAGTTACGAGAAATGACTGAGTTGGCTTAGCTGCAATCAGAACCTGGATTATCGACCAAAAAAGAGCGAGAGTTCAACAGGATGACACAACTCAGTGTAATTTCCGAATATTCTTTCGCCTGTATTTTGAACCTAATAAACGCAAGAATCTTGCATGCAACTAGTCCTGTTAAAGCAAAGTGTCACACGTTATTCTAACTGGATATTATTTGACTTTGAAAACATTATATCACAGCAGTAAAAACCTTTTCTTTGGTACTCATTTGAATTTATGGGTCAAGAGGACGAAAACACAAGCCTTTTTTTTTTGGTATTTTAATGTGGATAACCAATTCATAGCTGTCTTCAGTCTTGACATTGACAGATTTCAGCTGTATTTACTGTCTAAATAGAAAACTATCCTAGAAAGAACATCTACCGTAGTTAAGATCACGAAAGATCATTTGGTAGGAAAAACTCTCCTCTCGCCTTGGAACAGTTTAATTTGGAATTTTCATAAAGGTGAGTACTGCCCATAACCGTTCCCGTTTGGCGAACTGAGGAGCTAAAAAATTTCTTTGAGGATTTTTGTAACTTAATGAAATCAGAAATACGAAGGTCTGCACTTTCCTCATTGTTGGTAATTTTCGTGGGCACTTTCGCGCAATGTTTAGTTCGTTGAAATGAACGAGACAAAATTAATTCAGGTGTTAATTTCTCCTTACAGGTCGCATAATTTTGTGACGTGGCAGAACTCTTGTTAAAGGGATCGTTTCGGGAACTTTCTTCCTCGAATCCAGGTTTTCGAGATTTTTACGGATTAAATTGTAGAAAGCTACTTTCTTACATCTCAACAAGCGATGCTAGAAAATCTGTTTTTTTTTTTAACTTCTCGAAATACTGTACACGGTTAATATATAATTAAATTCAAATTCTGACAATTAAATGTGGACTATTCAGTAACGTTTCTCTTTGCAACTTTACTTAATTGAGCTGCCTGTATATATCGAATAAAAATATTCACTTCTTAACTATGTTTGTTTTCTCAGGCCGATCTCATTATGAACCGTGCAATAATTGTGCTGTTTGTGGCTACTTTTGCGTGTTTTTATTTCATTGTAAGTAAGAGATTGATAATACGTGATATTTACATATATATGTAGCTGTAGCCGTAGCTCAGCACTCAGACCCCGGCCACTCAGACAGCTAAGGCAATCAGTGACTGTTGTATCTTCACTTTATCTTTCACAATTCCAGTAATATAAAGAATTCAATGCAAGAAGAAAAAGAATTTTACTAAAATCGGAAAAACCAGCAGCAGGACTTAAGATCCTTAAATACTCGAGCAACCAGTTCAATTAAGAGTACACACTGTCTTGAAACAGGCTACTCAAGTCGCCTGATTGGTATTTAATAGACTAATTTTAAAATCACCAGTGGACTATAATTTAGCGCTCATTATATTATTGATAATGGTAATAGAACTGAGTGGAGTCCAATTTGGTCAATAATGATTAAAGGAATACGCGGTCGTCCGATTGTCAATCACGAGTATGATTACAGACCGAACAGAATTGTTTGCACACAGTTAATACCGAGTAACACTTGATTTGTTGCCATTTTATAGGACCAAGTTGGGTCGGCTTCCGTTAAAAGAAACCGTAAGTAATTCGCCCAGTTTTTTAATTTCTTTTCGTTGAAAACGCTTGACGCCCGAGTAAAATGTACTGGCGAATGAAACTGACCCTAACCTTGGTCTTCTTTCTTTAACACTAACTTGATTAACAGTAAATTTTCAAAAAAATGTAGCAAATTAACATCGTATTGTTAATTTAACTTTGAACAGTAACATTGGCAACCCATGGATTATAATAATAATATATAGATTTAGCCAGGGCTAAAAGCGAAGCTCCTATTAACTCGAATTTATGATTTAAATCAAACAATAAACTTGCAATTGTATTTTACAAATCAGTTAACTTTAGTGCACATTCATGTGACTTTTGAGGGAAAGGCTAAGTGATTTTAGAGAAAAATAATTTGCAAACAGTCCAAGCTAACAGTGAACTTAATCTTACATCGAGTTGATAGCCTTATATGTACACCCAAAAAATAGCAATCATCTTCGATCACATTCAGGAGCCATAATGGCTCTCGATCACTTACGAGATTAGGCCTGGAAAACAAATTCTCGGAAAACAAATCAGGCCCAATTTTTTGCGTTCGACAAGTTTACAATTTATTTTACAAAATCTTGCTAACAAGTCTGGAGACGTGCAAACCAACCTTTTATACTTTTTATACATCATCTGAGGTGAAACAGTACCATGAGGCACTGTTTTTATCATACAGACCTCCGACAGATCACAATTTTGCAATACAAATTTTACTCATTCAACATTCAGCTCGATCGAAGCACGCGTGGGCTTTTACGGAAAACCGTTAAAAAAATTTCTAAAATCACCTATACGGCTTGCCGGTTCTCACTTTTGACAAGCGCCAAAGTCGACTGTTTAAATCAAGATTAATAGAGTTATACGCTTTAAAATGACGAAAAATTTATTATGTTTATTTCTTTGTTTAACGGTTTTATAACTATGTGTAATCTTCAAAAGCGTTTGATACACGCGGCATTTTGACTACTCCCGCAAGCGATGTTCGTGAGCGACTGAAAACAAACGACACAGCGATTAAAATTGCAAAAGAGACCACTAACAATCAATAAAAGGATAATAATTCGGTGAAACATATACAGAGACAACAATTTTCATTCACGAAGACAAGTAAAAAGTGTCTCTGAAAATCCTTGTTTATGTTTCAAGCCGGCTTCCCGGCGTTTGCTTTTTTCAAAGATGAACTCGAGGCAAGAAAATCGCTGAAAGCTTTCTTTTAAAGCCAGAATTATAACTAAATATTCTTTGGAACGTTTTCTTTCTACTTGCAGTGAGAAAATGTCTAAAGGCTTTTTAAAGTTCTATAAGCTTATAATCAAACCTGATACTCGGTCAGATCGATCATTGTCTCAAATCTTACAAACGTGCATAAACTAAATAGCCGCATAAACTACGCCCGACTTCATTAAATTAGATATAAAAAACAAACATCAAATACAATAATTACTCAGGCTTACCATTCGAGATGCTCTGAAAACTATCAAGTAAGGCCAGAATCGCTTCAGACTTTTCAACCCTCTTACGCATCAAGCAAGGTGAAAAACGAAAACGATGCCATCCGAAATCGGATTTCCAACTTTGACAAGTGACGTACTTCTCAACCAAAAACCCAATAAACAAGCCAGCTATGAATAACAGAAGACTCCTGATAGCAGCTGAATTTCATTTTGTGCATTCAGCGGAGAAAGACAGTTAAAAACATCACAAGTTGGCACAAAACTCTGTCAGCTTCAGCTGTCAAAGTAAACAAGTTTCAAGATGCTGCATACATTTTCCGCGTGAACTCACCTGTCAAATTTTGACCAATCAGAGCATAAAAATTGGACGTAGAGCGTGACCAACGCGTGACCTTGGTGAGAAAAGTCAAAAGCAACTGGCATGTCTTTCCTGCCTGTAAAAACTGGCTGAATTTTAGCTTCTGAGGTCAGTTTGAAATCAAAATTTTAATTGTGCGGCACATATAAAACACAAAATATTTCATATGAATTAAAAAAATTAAACTTGAGCCTGCGATCATTTGAAAACTAGTAACTTGTCAGCGGATAACTTCAAAAAGATACTCGACCTCAATGGGTCGACACCTGAGCCCGCGATACGGTCAGGTGATACTGGTCAGCAGATACCCTGTTTTGACAGCTGTCAATTGATCACAACATTGATGTACAATATGTGTGTTATATCAGTCTTCCTGTGCTACCATTCTAGCTAGAAAGTGTGAGATTAAACATTGGTTTTCCTGTGGTGCGGACAGACGGGCGGGCTGCGTGCGGTGTACGGTCACGTGATTACCAAATTTTCTCGGATGGGTAGATTTACTTACCCATGGTGCTCCGCAGGCGCGCTTCACGCGCCAGAGCTCCGCTAATAATAATAATAATAATAATAATAATAATAATAATAAAAGAGATCTTTCTTTCATCCATGGGCAACCCTACCTTTGAGGGACTTTGGTTAGCTCAACAAATTTCTCTCGTTTTACCCCGATGAAGAGTAAATAGTTGTCAACTAGGGTTTGCTTTGAATTTTATCGCAGCATTCTGGTCCTTGCCGGGTAAATGCCCTGTGGATCATTCTAAAGGAATTTGTGTTGTACTGCCGGGCGCGTGCTATAGCGACGACGAATGCGTGGAAAGATTAGGGGAGCTGTACAAATGCTGCCCAAGTGGATGCAATAGGTTCTGTAAGAAAGGTATGTGAGTTATATGTAATAATTTAATGAAACGTCGGATAACTAGTTCATGGTCTTGTTGGGGAGTTGGGGGGGAGGGAGGGGGAGTGGGCGACCTTGTTTTCAACATTGCTTTATAGGGGAAGGCTCCACCCCGGTGTCCAGCGGGGTGGAGAAAAGGTACCCCGTTCCCATACTTCCAGTGAAGAATGGTGCCCCTTCCACATACTTAATAACAGTAAGTCTTCTTGAAATTTTATGTTTTTATGTAGCGTTTAATAAATTAAAATGACACAGCCACAAACTAATGGACAAAAAGACTAAACTCTCAGTATACAATGTAGCTTTGGCGATAACATTATGCAGGTGTCCACTTTGGGGTCGGGGGTCGGGGGTTGAGGGGGGAGAGAGGGAGAGGGGGTATTCCCCCAGCATGAGGTCCTGGATCTTTAGCCAGTTCAATTTTATGAAGGCTGAAAAGGAAAGGGGTATTTTTAATTTGTAGTAATTACTACATTTGACATTAATTTATCACACAATCGATTTATTTTACTCTCTCTTTTTTAAGTCTTTTAGTGTACCCTGGATCCAGCTGCAGCGAAAATAACACTGGCAAGAAGAAGTCGCTCATTCCTTGCACATTGGTCACTTTTTAAATGAAATAAGGGATAAAATAAAACCAAAGATAAAACACAAGTTTTTCTTGCTTTTAACATACCCACGGCTTAACCAGCTAGACCTGATGTCGGTTTAAAAAAGTGGGGGGCGGAAGGGAACGAACCCAGTAGTGGTTAAAGTTATCAAGTTTCCTGCTGGTTTGTACGACAGTCCGCTATACGTTTCCGTGTAATTCTCGTGGTCGACCGCAAAGTTTAACAGCTCGGAAAAACTGAAAACAGTACGAAAAGTGCCCTTAGGTGGGGAAGGAAGAGGAGGGGGGTTTTTTTCGTTTTTTTCAACGGTCGTTGCCATTTTTAACGGTCGATACCACCGATGGTGTCCTAGGCGTTGGTCATGAAATTAAAGCGGTTTAAAGATTATTCGCTAATTTGTTTAAGCAGACCAAAATGTCTGCAAAACCTCTAACAAGAGCGCCTTGATACATACTAATCAAATCCTTCTTCCTAGCAATCGACTGGAGCTATCTCCATGATCTTTCACACACGTCTGTAAAAAGATTGAAACTACTATGAGGTAAAATTGCATGTCAAAAGCGCCTCGTTTTCTATAAATAACAGTCGAACATCAAGATTGTCCATTTTTTACCGTATTTCTAACCATGAAAACTTCATCCCAAAATATCTCGATAATGCTCGCACAGATCGTGCTTAAACTTTACGAACATCGAGGCGGCCATTGGAGGAAAAAGCTCCCGTAAACGATTCGCAGTACCGGTAAATACTGCTGTAAGTAACATAGATAATGGCGTCATTTCGTTGCAACTCCCATGTCATTGCAACCCTGATCATATTAAACAAATTTTCATCTTTACCTAATACAATTGTGGTGGCAATTTTTTCAAATCTTTGTTTATGGCGACGCAGTTTATGCTCAAACTTGGCAGGTATTTACCCTGAAAAACTGTATTGAGACACCTTAAACTGCATGTTCTTCAGCTTGCACTGAATATTGGCATAATAAAACTTGGTCAAACTTTGTTAGTTTGGTTGCTTTTGTTCAACAGTTTTCAATTAAAACATTTAAAAAAGAGAAATCCATTATTTCGCGATACTGTAGAAATGAAAAACCCCGGGAGATTTTCTGAGGTTGTTTAACTCACAACAAGTGTTAATTTATCAAGTCAAGTCGAGAGGCTACGTTCACGCGGTAGCGGACGAATGTTCGACCGATCGAAAATTCGTACACTGATTTAGGTTTAGGTGTTTCATTCATACGGAACCACCTTAACCGTACGAAACTTTAGACTCCTGGGGGGTTACTTGGGTTAATTTTTGCTGGGTATGTGCCGCTGCGGGCCTCTCAGAACCCCTTCCCCATCATAGTCTCTTCTACGACCAAATATAGAACCCCATCTTAGTCACTTTTGGGAAGATGTTATTTTTCGCGATCTCAACTTAGTAACTTTCTGTGTATGCATCTACCTTATAAAGCCTTTTTACTAGCTCATACTGAAATGAATTGACACATTGGTTAAAGATAATGAAGCAAAAATCTTCCCATTTTAAAATCCCTACCAACCTAAAATTTCTGATCCCCCAAATTCCGAAAATGTGCGGTTCCATTCTAGTAAGTCTAATGAATGCAACCCCATAATAGCCAATCCAGCCGTGAAAAAGGGACCCCATCCAGCGGCAAATCCCCACTAGCCTATTACTAGGAAGTAGCCCCCCCCCCCCCCCCCCCGCGGGGAACATGGAACACATATTGCCTAGAAATTTCTAAAGCTTGAGAAAAGCTAAAAATTGCTAGATAACCGTTCCATTAATTTATTGTCTTAAATATTGGAAGGTTTTCTAACTGAGCTTAACTACGATTTTCGGAGGTTGTGTTATTCACATTTTAAAACCAAGGTATTGCGATTATTGTCAAACTGAAAAGGTCACTCAAAAATTTCGGTGTAAAGACAAAACGTCCTCTATAATTTTCTAATCAACGCATGGCTACTTCATGACCTCAAGCTTTCTACCGGATCCTTAGGGTATAGCTTCACTTTCGGATGAGACGAAAAAGCCACCTAAGACTTTCTTGACAACCAAAGTTCCCCTAAGACACCCGAACCGATAAAACGTTTTTAGGGCAACTCCAAAATAACTAAATAGGCTTCTAAAACCAGGAGAAAAGCATTTGAGACACTTCTGGAGTATTTGGAAACATTAGGCCGTTGGGGGCCCCTGACGTATCGCAAGATCAGGTCAACGAGCGAGACACTTATAACTGCAACTGCTTTCATTGACCATCATTTAGACAGCAATAGATATTTACTCTAATCAACATACCCCTTTGAAATGCCAGATTCCTGAGAGATGCGGTGAATTTGCTGGATTCAGTCTATTCAATTCTCCATAGTACGTTGGCAAGAATAATGACTGAAATGCCTTGAAAGGTTTGCTTCTCTGTCGGTCAACAATGTCTTCTGAAATATCGCGTACATTGTGGTTACCCACTATATCCTGAAAACAGGCTGGTTTTAGCCTGCCTGAAAACCTATAAACCTGATAATTACTAGTAGTTAGGTGGCCAAAGGACAGCCTATGAAATTTATAACTGTTATGCATGACTGCATATCTACGATCGGGAGTTACCGTAAATCCTCTATTAAGCCCCCTCTCTCTAATAAGCCCCCCGGTCTTTTAAGAGGAGGAAAGTTAATAAGCCCCCCCTTCCCCTCTCTCTATTATCAAGAGGACAAAAACACAAGCCTTTTTTTTCTCTTGCATTTTAATGTGGATGACCGATTCATAGTTGTCTTCAGTCTTGACATGGACTGATTTCAGCTGTATTTACTGTCTTTATACTACTACAAGAGAAATTTCTGCAATTTGATTGGCTTAGGGCAGTGGTATTTCAGCTTAATTTGAAATACCTACATGTGAAAATTACAAACCTTTAGTGGGTAATAGTATAACAAATAATAGCACGATTTGTACGTGATATTTCGCATAAATACCACTCGTGATATTTCAAAATTGTCTCAAATTTCACTCGCCTAACGGCTCGTGAAATTACGTTTAACAGTCTAGTTTTGAAATATCACTCATGGTATTTATGCCAAATATCACTACAAATCATGCTATTACCTATACTAATAGAAAACTATCCTACCGTGTAGCATGAAAATTTTGCGGGTTCTAATTTTTGCGAATTTTGCGGATTGACCTCGATCCGCAAAAATTAGTTCCCGCAGGAAAAAAAAAACCCGCAAAATAAAACGCCGCAAAAATTAACTCCCTTCAGTCAAATTAAAAACTCTGCTTTTAATGGACTTGTTGTGTATGGTAGGGATAGGCTTTTGTTTTGTTTTGCTGTTGTTCAGTCCCTTTGTGTAGTAAGATATTACGGTGATTACCTTATTATTCCCCATTAAATATGTAAGTAGAGTGAACTTTGACTCAACATACCGTAAAATAAAAGTTGAAAATACCATATTAAGGTTTTCGTCCACTTAAACAAGCAAAATAAAACTCCCGCAAAATTTTCATGCTACACGGTATAAGGAATATCTACTGTAGTTAAGATCATGGAAAATTCACCTTGGAACAGTTCAATTTGGAATTTTCATAAATGTGAGTACTGCCCATAACCGTTGCCGATGGTCATGTTTCGAGCTTGGGTATCCTGTGCCCATACAAATCCTTATATTTCGAAGGCTATTTCGAATGTTACGCAACAATGCCGATGCTCATAGCTGTGGTTTTTACCATGCTGAGTGCAATTGCTATCATTGACCATCACTTAGACAGCAAAAGATATTTTTTGTTATAAACACACCCCTTTGAAATGACTGTAATGTTTAAAAATGATAATAAATACCTCTTCAAGCGCTGCAAAATGTCTCACATCAATTCTTGTCAATCCTGCGTTGGCGTTAAGCATAATCAAATGCCTCGGCAGTTTTGCAACTCTGTCGATCTAAAGATGTCTCCTGAGTTATCGAAGAAATTGTGGTTACCTAATATCTTGAAAACAGGCTGGTTTTTGCCTGCCTGAAAACCTTATCTGCCGCTAAATCCAGCCAGAGGTGAATCGAACGAACTCAAGTAACCTATGTCACGCCACACGCGTGACTGCACATGTACAATCCAGGGGGTGTCAGGGTATATATTTTATGTTAAAAACTTTTCTTTTCAATTTGTCGGACCGAATAGGAAATATTTGACACAATTCAATTCTTTTTTTTTGTTTTCCTTTGTTATGTTTATGTTTTTTTTTTCCACATGTTTCACTATTATATACCGTAATTTAAGGAAATAAATCAAACAAGCAAACTCAGTGAGGTAGCGTAACTTCTGTGTCACCCATCCCTACTGAAAACAAGGCTCATTTAAAATGCAAATCTTACAAAATCACCGAACGCACGTGCGTTTCAACCATGGAATTAATGTTTAGGAATTAAAAGATTTGCAAAAATTATAAAGTGGCCCATTCGATACCCCGTTATATTTTTAATTTTGTTTTTTTCACCCGCATTTCTATCTTACTGATCTCGGGGAAGAAAAACATATTGCTTCTGCTTTGTTAGCAGTAGCTTAACAGCAGCGAATATCACGAGAGCAAACAAAAAGAAGCTGCACTTGTTTTGGCGTTGCTCTTTAAGGAAGTTGCCTATTTATATATGTATCAATTTTTTTATTCTACAGTTTAACTACAGCAACAATAATTAAAACAACGGCAAGTAACAAAAAAAAAAAAAATCCACGAGTAAATAGTTATTAAAAGAGCCTTTCTGTCTTTTCACAAACATCGCAATTTAATAGAAATATTGTCTTCGTTCTTTTGGAACTAAACACTGGCATAAGCGGCATATAATTTAAACAGAATGACCTAAATGTATATTTCGAATATTCCTCAGTGTTCCTTGATCTGTAGTTTGACCTAATTAATCGCTCCACGTGAAGTGAGATCCGGGAAAGTCAATTTTGCTTGTGGAGTCCTCAATCCAGGGCTTTGGAATCCTGAATTTAGCTAAGGGAATCTAGAATCCACGACTGTAGCGGCCTGGGGCGAAATGACGCAATGCAAGAGTCTTGAGTGCAACTCTCGCGAAAACAAAGTGTCCCACGGTATTCTCACTGGGTCAGTTTGAAAACCTTTATTTCACAGCTGTAAAAACTTGTTTTCTGGTACGTATTTGAATGTAAGAGTCAACTGGACGAAAACATGGGCGTTTTATCATTTTTGTTAATGGCCAAGTAAGTTCTAGTTGTCTTTACATTGGATTTCAGCTGTATTGAAACCTATCCTAGAAGGAATATCTAGTTGGAATTGATCACGAAGGATTTAGCACGAAAAATTACCTTGGAAGATTTCAACTTGTAATTTTAACGAAGGTCAGTATTGCATAATCAAACTCCCGTCTTACAAAGTAAACTACGTCTACTCTGAACTTTCTTCATTGTTCAATGACTTTCATTTTCGTGGGAACTTTCGCACAATTTGATTTTCCCCTAATAACATTTTGTGACGTGGCAGAAAAATCTTGTTGAAGAGATCGCTTCTGGAACTGTCTTCCGGGACTCCACTTTTTCATGATTTTTTTCGAAGAAATTAAGTTTTTAAAGGCGATTTTCTTACATGAATATCTTGTTGATGTTTTCGAAATACTGCGAACGATTAACATATAAATGATTTCAAATTGTGCCCGGAATAAAATTAAGTGTTCTTTTTATTGCAGCTTAATTGGTTCATCCCCCTGTTCTGCACGCTTGAGCTGCTTGACGTCGAAAAACCGTAACTTTTCAACTATTTTTTTTCCAGGTCGATCTCATAATGAACCGTGCAATGATTTTGGTGTTTGTGGTCACATTTGCGTGCTTTTATTTCATTGTAAGTAATAGATTTAGTCCGGCTCTGTCAGCGAGCTAAGGCCTGCATGGCCAGTAACTGTTTTGTCTTTAACTTTAACTGTAATAATTCCAGTAAAGAATATAAGAAGAAAGAAAAATGGTACTCAAACTGAGGAAAAACCCGCTGGTGGACTATCGTAAATAGAGGATACTCAAGCAAACAGTTGCTTCAATCTAGAGTCGTCCACACTATAACGAAGAAGACTTTGGGAGATCGCGCGTTATCGACGGCTGCCCATCCCCACTTTTTATGGAACAGTCTTCCTCTGCCAATTAGACAGGAAACATCAATCGACTCTTTTAAACGCTCTGTTAAAACATATTTACTTAAAAAGGCTTTTAATTAGATTATTTATTTATTTATTTTTATTTTCATTATTTTTATTTTTTAATATTGTAATTTTAATACTGTAATTTTAATATTGTAATATTGTAATTTTACCGGGTAATTTTACTGGTTTTTAATTTAGTAATTAATAATATTGTAATGCGCTTTTGAGTATTTTTATAGAAAAAGCGCAATATAAGTATTAAATATTATTATTATTATTATTATTATTATTATTATTATTGTTATTTGAAACAAGCTATTCGAGTTAATGATTGGTAACTTGCAGTATGGAGGACTATAATTTAATGATAATTATTTAAAACTCCTTTCTATTCCTGTATATTACAGCCATCAACCACTTCTACCGTTGCTCAGTGACTATTCCAGAAAACGTGATCGGTCATGACGAAATGTCGAGTATATATTCTATATTGTAGTGAAATTGTTTCTCTTTTCATGGGCGAAAGACCCGAACTTCAGTTGTCAATTGACTTTAATTAATTGCTTTAAAAATGAAAATTTATTTTACAATTTTTTTTGCATGACCAATTTTGTGTGGTCGTCAGTACTTGTTATAATAGTTTATAGAATTATAATTATTTGCACGCAGTTGTGTTATATTGCATAACGCATGATTTGTCGCGCTTCACTTTTAGAACCAAGCTGGGGCAGCTTCCGTGAAAAGAAACCGTAAGTAATGAACCATTTTATATTTATTTCTCTTTCTTGAAAACGCTTCACACCAGAGTTAAATTTTGCTGACCAGCTGCAAACCTTTCCTAGTCTTAGCCTGAGATCATGCCCTCTCCCTATTATCCCTTTATGTCTCTCACGGGAAGAGGGCGTTATTTTTTTTTCCCTCTCGAGCCAAAGAAGCAAAGAAGCAAAAAAAAAATTCCAAAACAGTTACGCAGCTACATTCCAAATGACTTTCTTGTTATAGGCTTCTGTTCCATCGCGTTTAAAGCGAAAAAGTTATGGACAAAAAGTTGGTCATGGATTAATGTAACGTAGACACACCCAAACCGACACTTGGAAGATTTTACAATTGACAACGTTTTCTGTAATTGAACATACATTAGAAGATTCTCAAGTTCATAGTTTTGCAAACAGACCAATAACATTCAAAAATTTGAAAGCGGTTTCGTGAGAGGTTACTTAAGTTAAAAGGGTTTTAAAGTTTTGGACGGGTTGTGACCAATTTATTGGTCCGTTTGCGAAAAACCTTAAGAATCTTTTGCTTTCAGAAAACGTTGTGATTGGACAATTTCTTCCACGTGTCCCAGCATGAGTGTCCGCATTGTGACAACGTATTGGTAATTTAATTTTCAGCGGACTATAAACATTCATTATTATCAAAAGATTGATGAATTTGGTTCATTTCATAGTTTGTCTTTTTTTTAAAATCTTTATTTGTAAATGATAGTTGTATAGGCGTTAGTACGGCTTTGAAACTGAAACAAAAACAATTAATAACAACAACTTCAAATTTTTGCTGCCCAAACTTGGCAACCCATGGATCATAATAATAATAACAATAATAGTAATAATAATAATAATAATAATAATAATAATAATAAAAGAGATCTTTCTTTCATCCATGGGCAACCTTACCTTTGAGGGACTTTGGTTAGCTCAACAAATTTCTCTCGTTTTACCCCGATGAAGAGTAAATAGTTGTCAACTAGGTTTGCTTTGAATTTTATCGCAGCATTCTGGTCCTTGCCGGGTAAATGCCCTGTGGATCATTCTATAGGCATTTGTGTTGTACTGCCGGGCGCGTGCTATAGCGACGACGAATGCGTGGAAAAATTCGGGGAACTGTACAAATGCTGCCCAAGTGGATGCAATAGGTTCTGTAAGAAAGGTATGTGAGTTACCTGTAATAATTTAAAGAGCCGCCTGACAACTAGTTCATGGTCTTGTTGGGGAGTCGGGGCGGGGGAGGGGGGAGAGGGAGTGGGCGACCTTGTTTTCAACATTGTTTTATAGGGGAAGGCTCCACTCCGGTGTCCAACGGGGTGGAGAAAAGGTACCCCGTTCCCATACTTCCAGTGAAGAATGGTGCCCCTTCCACATACTTAATAACAGTAAGTCTTCGTGAAATTTTATGTTTTTATGTAGCGTTTAATAAATTAAAATGACACAGTCACACACTAATGGACAAAAGACTGAACTTTCCAGTATACAATGTAGCTTTGGCGATAACATTATGCAGGTGTCCACTTTGGGGTCGGGGGTCGGGGGTTGAGGGGGGAGAGAGGGAGAGGGGGTATTCCCCCAGCATGAGGCCCTGGATCTTTAGTCAGTTCAATTTTATGAAGGCCGAAAAGGAAAGGGGTATTTCTAATTTGTAGTAATTACTACATTTGACATTAATTTATCACACAATCGATTTATTTTACTCTCTCTTTTTTAAGTCTTTTAGTGTACCCTGGATCCAGCTGCAGCGAAAATAACACTGGCAAGAAGAAGTCGCTCATTCCTTGCACATTGGTCACTTTTTAAATGAAATAAGGGATAAAATAAAACCAAAGATAAAACACAAGTTTTTCTTGCTTTTAACATACCCACGGCTTAACCAGCTAGACCTGATGTCGGTTTAAAAAAGTGGGGGGCGGAAGGGAACGAACCCAGTAGTGGTTAAAGTTATCAAGTTTCCTGCTGGTTTGTACGACAGTCCGCTATACGTTTCCGTGTAATTCTCGTGGTCGACCGCAAAGTTTAACAGCTCGGAAAAACTGAAAACAGTACGAAAAGTGCCCTTAGGTGGGGAAGGAAGGGGAGGGGGATTTTTTTCGCCCCTGCCTATTCCCCTTTCCTAAACGGTCGTTGCCATTTTTAACGGTCGATACCACCGATGGTATCCTAGGCGTTGGTCATGAAATTAGAGCGGTTTAAAGATTATTCGCTAATTTGTTTAAGCAGACCAAAATGTCTGCAAAACCTCTAACAAGAGCGCCTTGATACATACTAATCAAATCCTTCTTCCTAGCAATCGACTGGAGCTATCTCCATGATCTTTCACACACGTCTGTAAAAAGATTGAAACTACTATGAGGTAAAATTGCATGTCAAAAGCGCCTCGTTTTCTATAAATAACAGTCGAACATCAAGATTGTCCATTTTTTACCGTATTTCTAACCATGAAAACTTCATCCCAAAATATCTCGATAATGCTCGCACAGATTGTGCTTATACAAAAAGCTCCCGTAAACGATTCGCAGTGCCGGGAAATACTGCTGCAAGTAACATAGATAATGGCGTCATTTCGTTGCAACTCCCATGTCATTGCAACCCTGATCATATTAAACAAATTTTCATCTTTACCTAATACAATTGTGGTGGCAATTTTTTCAAATCTTTGTTTATGGCGACGCAGTTTATGCTCAAACTTGGCAGGTATTTACCCTGAAAAACTGTATCGAGACACCTTAAACTGCATGTTCTTCAGCTTGCACTGAATATTGGCATAATAAAACTTGGTCAAACTTTGTTAGTTTGGTTGCTTTTGTTCAACAGTTTTCAATTGCAACATTTAAAAAAGAGAAATGCATTATTTCGCGATACTATAGAAATGAAAAACCCCGGGAGATTTTCTGAGGTTGTTTAAACACTCCCAACAAGTGTTAATTTATCAAGTCAAGTCGAGAGGCTACGTTTACGCGGTAGCGGACGAATGTTCGACCGATCGAAAATTCGTACACTGATTTCGGTTTAGGTGTTTCATTCATACGGAACCACCTTAACCGTACGAAATTTTAGACCCCCTGGGGGGTTACTTGGGTTAATTTTTGCTGGGTATGTGCCGCTGGCCTCTCAGAATCCCTTCCCCATCATAGTCTATTCTGAGGCCAAATATAGACCCCATCTTAGTCACTTTTGGGAAAATGTAATTTTCGCGATCTCAACTTAGTAACTTGCTGTTTACGTATCTACTTTATAAAGCCTTTTTACTAGCTCATACTGAAATGAATTGACACATTGGTTAGAGTTAATGAACTAAAAATCTTGCCATTTTAAAATCCCTATCAACCTGAATCTTCTGATCCCCCAAATTCCGAAAATGTGCGGTCCCATTCTAGTAAGTCTAATGAATGCAACCCCATAATAGCCAATCCAGCCGTGAAAAAGCGACCCCATCCAGCGGTAAATCCCCCTTAGCCTATTACTAGGAAGAACCCCGACCCCCAGGGGGGTTTTAGACGCCTAGCCGTTCAACATTCCTTGTGAACAGAGCTAAAATATTGAACGGTCCCATCTGAACGAAAAGTCTGGTCACTGATCTTTAAGCCCGTCGAAAATGTGCCCCGTGCCTTGTGACCGTAGAGGTCCTATAATCTCGAGCGTCGCGCTCGAATTTTAAACCTTCAGCTGAATAGAGAGTGCTGTTTGTATTGTAAACAATTTTAACATTTAAATGAGCTCATTGATCTTGAGTAAATCTATATTATGATATTGTAAAATCATTTATCATTTAAATAAAACAATAATGAACTGGGTATTTGAAAATAATTTTCAGGCCGGTTTTACACCTTTTTCTTCTTTACTAGTTTTTAAGGATTTTGCTTTTTGTCTTTACGGTGATGTCAGTTTTACGGGACAGGATTCATAACGACGATTTGCAGCGCAACAGATCGTTGCAACATTGTTGCGGCATTGTTTCGAATTACATGTCTCCGAACCTTGCCGAACTAAAAATCGTTGTTGTAAATCCTGTCGAGTAACATAAACTTTAAAAGTAAAGCAGACGAAACCACAAACGTAGCAGGTTTAAAAAAAAGAAAAATCTACGCGTGGTTTATCATGTTTACGCGACAACCCTTACCAAACAGAACACTTTTTTGAACCTGTTTTTAAACTGTTTTTAAAAAACTACTTTGATCCTGTTTTTCTAAACAGGTTAAAAAAACATGTTTAAAGTGTATTTTTCATGTATTTTTCAACTGTTCTTATTAAAACTCTATTACGGTAAAGCAATATACATTTGTCTTGATGTTATAGTTGTCAGCTGTGTTTACTGTCATAATTGAAACCTATCCCAGGGGGAAAATCTGTTTAGTTCAAATTACGATAAGCAACGTTTGGAACGAAAAATCACCTTTAGTTACAACAATTCATTTTGAAAGTCTGACGAAGGTGAGTACGGCTTTGTTAACACCGCCCGTTTATTGCTGGCACCATTAGGACAAAGAAATTTCTTTCAATTGATGATAAGGGATACCCCTACACTTGCCTTATCGATAATGATTTCCGTGGGCACTTTCGCACAAGTCAAAGTTCTAAAAATGAAGGTGACAAAATTTATTTACCATCACTTATCTTTCGCTATGTGGAATCTTGTTAAAGGGAACAAATCGCATGGGGAAATTTTCTTCCGCGAGTTTAGTTTTTCGGTTTCTTTTTTGTTTGTTTGAGAACTAAGACTAATTTTGGAAGGCGATCTTCTCTTACACCGATGCCACAGAAGGAAATCTGGCTTTAAGTCGAAATGCTGTACAGAGGAATTAATATAAAAATTTCTTTATGTTTTGGCTTTGTTCAATTTCCTGGCAGCATGAGGTGCAGTCGAATCTTTACTTGTCAACTAATATTTTATTCTTATTAAATATTATTATTATTGGATTTAAGGACGATCTGAAAATGAACCGTGCAATAACTGTGCTGTTTGTGGCAACATTTGCGTGCTTCCTTTTGAGTGTGAGTACAAGGTTAAAATAATTTAGTTGCAAAATTAAACCGATACTAAGGCCACTCAGCGGCTTTTTTTTTATCTTTAATTTTAGTGATTATAGTAAACAATAGTATATAGATTAGCTCTCGCGGGATTTTTCAACAAATATATTTCAATAGCAATTCAGTTTTCGCCGTAAGCAAGAAGCAAACTGTGAACTGCGGAAAATTTTTAAAAGACTCCGTCACGTCACCTCAATGAGTTATACACATAAGCCCGCAATACAGTCATGTGACACTGGTCAGCGGATAACCTATTGTAACAGCTGTCAGTTGACAACAATATGGATGTCCAATATCAATTTAAGCACAGATTGTGTAGTCTGTGTATGCCTTGGACTCCCTGCTAGTAAGTGTGACATTTCACATCCGCTAACATGATGGGGTGGTACAGACCATTTTGTCACAACCAAAATTTCTTGGATGCATAGATAACCAAATTGTATTTCCATAGGGCTCAGCTACAACAAGAAAGAGTGGTACGGTAGTAGTTTTTAGATTCCCCTTGCCGGAATTTCAGCCATCTCCTCGAGTCGCAAACGCCCGAGCAAGACCGTTCTGAATCAAGAGACGCTGTCTTGTCTGAATCCACGAGCCGTTAATGCCGTCCAGTGACGTCACTATCCGAACAGTTCAAATATTCACATGATTATGTGTAATTAACAGAAATTTTCGTAGGACTGTCATTTGATTTTCAGGCGATCGCATGCTTGCATGGAGTTCAAAATTTCGACAGTCTTTGTCGTAAACGGCAAAATAGCCCTGTCTTTGAGACAATGACTTGCTAAATTGAACGAATGTAGTCTTACCTTACTCTAGAAAACTTTAATTGTCATGATGAAATTTTATGATATAAGTTTATTTGTGAAATCTTCTTTCTTGTGGCGAAAGACCCGAAAGTGTGTAAGAGGCATGAATTTCATTCGTAAATTGAATACAATTACTTCAAAATTGTGAAATTAATTCAGGTCGTCACTAACTTTGATTTGACCATACTGTAATTGTTTGCGGCATGATACTCTTATACTAAGTAAAACATAATTTGTCGTTGTTTTGCAGGACCAAGTTGGGGCGGCTTCCGTCAGTAAAAGGAACCGTAAGTGATCTTTCAATTTTTACTAAATATCATTTCACCATTGCAAGCAGCTCAAAGATGAAAAGTACCAAGGGAAAGTTCCGACAAAGAGATTTCATGATGTGAAATGCAAATTCCCACAGGTTCATTAAGTTTCAACCACATTGCCCCGTTTTTCATAAGGCGAATCGCGCTACGGATAAATCACTATCCAGTTAATACTTATAGAGGAGAACATTCGTGTTCTACGCTAAATGAAGTAGCAAGAAAGCCATATTCATCTTGGAGAATATGGCCTGCTCCAAGTACCGGGAAAAAACCAGAGAGTATACAAAGTTAGCTACAGAAAGTGAAACAATCATTTATAAATTGATAGTTAACATAGGCGTAAGGGCATGGGGGGGGGGGGGGGGCGAGGGGGGCTGCAGCCCCCCCAAAATTTTGGGCAACTCAGATTTTTTAGGCAGCAATAGAAAATTTGGGCAAAGTCAGTTTTCAAGACGTCTCCATATTTATTTAATTATTTTGAAGACCTGAATATTAACCTGAAGTCGGCGTAATAATCCATTTACATTCACACGAGACAGTGGTTGCCTAGAGTGTGTTACATATTTCTAATTTTTTATTGTTGGGCACTGTACTCCACTGCACTAGCTGGAATGGGCTATTTCCAGTCGTAACTTGATTAGAGTAAACTTTCGCACATAGGCGTGCGGGAAATTTTTTGCCAGGGGGGGCGGTAAACTATTTGCCCAAAAAATTCTCGCAAGTTGCCCAAATTTTTACGAACCGTACAGTCGACAAGAAATGAGGGCCATACGATGCAACAACATAGGCCATACTGACATATGAAGGTGGCTCGATACTGCAACAGTTTTTCAGGGCCAATACGTCCTAATTCTGAGCATAACTACGTCGCCATAGTCAAACATTTGGAGAAATTGCCACCACAATTTTATTACATAAAGTTCTTAATTTATTTTGATCAGGAATGCAATGACATCGGAGTTGTCATAGCAACGAAATGACGCCATTGTATATTTTACTTGCAGCAATATTTTTCGGCACTGGGAATTGTTCTTACAAAATCGTTTACGGAAGCTTTTTCCTCAAATAGTCGCCTCAATGTTCGTGAAGTTAAAACAGAAACTGTGAGAGTGTTATTGGGATATTTTGGCGTTAGAAATATGGTAAAATGGAAAATTTTGATGTTTGGCCGTTATCGCACTGAGAACTAGTCAGCCACTTCTTCATTTGCAGACTCATTGCTGATGCTATCCGCCATACACTGTTCTACGAGCGGAGATGATCCTAGAAAGATATGCGGAAGATTATTCTAATCAATACACGACTGGAAAGAGCCCATTCCAGTTAGTGCAGTGCAGTAGAGTGCTCAACAAAAAAAAACTATGAAATATGTAAATCAACATATGATACCCTTCCCTGATAAACAGAAACTGATCACGTGCTAGGCAACCAATGTCTCGAGAGAATGTAACTGGATTATTACGCCGACTTCAGGATTTTTTTTCAGATTAAAATAGAAAATATTTATCTCTTCAAAATAATAAAAAAACATGGAAACGTCTTTAAAACCTGGCTTTGCCCAAATTTTCTCTTGCTGCCCAAAAAATCTGAGTTGCCCAAAATTTGGGGGGGCTGCAGACCCCCTCGCCCCCCCGGCCCGTACGCCTATGCTTTCGCATAACTTTCTAGAATCATCTCCACTCGAAGAACAGTGTATGGCAGATGGCATTAGCAGTGGCTATGAAAACTGAAGAAGTGGCTGACTAAAATTCTTCACTAATTTGTTAAAGTAGACCGAAATGTTTACAAAACCGCTAACAAGAGCGCCATGATACAGACTAATCAAATCCTTTTTCCTAGCAATCGGGCACAGCTATCTCCACGATCTTTCACACACGTTTAAAAAGATTAAAACTACTATGGGGTTAAATTGCATGTCGAAAGCGCTTCGTTTTCTACAGAAAAGGTATGGATGAACTGCTCCGTTCCATCCATCCCCTGATGCCCAGCACTTTCTGTTTTCCGCGTGACAATGGTTGGCTGTTTATAAGATACCGTACCATAGTTTTGAAGCATTTTGCTTTGATTCTTGCAGCAGCGTGGGAGCCTGTACTGAATACCTTGTCCCCCCCTAGAGGGCCTCCATATAGGGGTAAATGCCCTAAGCCTTTAGGACTTGCGTTGTGTGCTTGGCCGCCGCCGGAAGGAGTCTGCCATTCCGACAGAGATTGTGGTGGGGAACTTAAAAAATGCTGCCAAGGCGATTGTTCAAAATACTGTCTTCAAGGTAAGAGAGGTATCTAAAACGTTTAATGAGCCTCCCAACAAGTGGGTCCCGAGGCTAATGGGGATGTGCAGCTGGATTGACTATAATGGGGTTTCATATTCCGTAGAGTTACTAGAACGGCTCGCACATTTTCGGGATTTTGGACTTTAATATGTCAATACATTTCAGGATGACCTATTTAAAAGGCTTTATAAGGTAGATGCATAAACAGAAAGTGACTAAGTTAGGACCCCGAAAACTATGTTTGCCCAAATTGTTAATGCGACCACCACGTTATTAAAATCAGGATTTTATGGTCCAATGGTGATCGCTTTAAAGGGGTTCCACTGTATTTTCAAAATAGTGGTTTATATCGTTTTGTGTATTTTGCAGTTATTTTTTCGTTTAAGTTAATTTTTGCTTTTCCTTTGTTTCAAACCATTAGCATACATTACCATACCCCAAAACAATGGAAAATATTAAATCAAATGGGAAAGAAAATTAACTTTAACTTGTATAATGCGTCGGAAATCTGTTCGAAATGGAACCATTAACGATTCCACTGGGTTTATTATTTGGGTTTATCGACGAGGATTTAAATTTTAATACGTAACAGTCCGAAATGACTGTTTTCCCTACCCTTTCACAATACTTCAGCTAGTGAAATCCCTCCGCTGCCATATACTTGAATCCTGGAGAAGATACCCCCCCCCCCCCCCCCCCACCGCTTCGTGCTGGTCCTCCCCGTATAGGCTGTTACAGTTTAGTCATTTACAAGCGAGGGTGAGTAGCCGGGAGAACTAGACAAAAAAGGTCGACTGGACTGCCGCGACACAGCTTCCTTAATTGATTTGGTGTCTGAGTGGTGTCAACCATGTCCGTCACCCCCTCTTACCGATTCAAAAATTCTGACGCGTGAATTCCTCCCAAAGGAGGAGCAATGAAGATCACAATTGCGAGTATCCAGTTGGGGGGAGAGGGGTAGAGGGGAGGGGGAGTTGGAGGGGGAGGGGATGGAAGAAGGGATGAAGGGGATATTTCTCCAAAATGAGACTCCGGACTGTAGCCAATTTCAGTTTCATTTAAGCCGAAGAGGAAAATGATATTTTAGCAATTACATATAGGTTCTTCACTTTTTATTATTCAGAAAGTCAGTACCTGCTGGATTTTTGTTAATTTATACAATCGATTGATTTTACCCTCTCCATTTGAAATCTCTTTTTAGTGTGGCCTTGATCAAGCTGGCAGCGGAAATGAGGCTGACACGAAGTCTTCGCGTTTTAGTTATACTGGTTACTCTTTGCAAGGAAGAATTTAAGTCTGTCTATGTACTGGGGAATATATAAAAGTAAAATAAAATAAAATAAAATAAAAGCAAAGATGGAGCAGAAGGTTTTTCTTGTATTCTTCGTGAACCTCAAATGTCGGCTTCAAATACAGGAGCGCGAGGGGGCGGTGTCGTCAAGTTACCTCCCGGTTTCTATGGTAACGCAGAAGCCGATTACTCTGATGCCAAGTAATAGGACAATGCACGATAACGAACTTTTACGACAACAACCAGAATCCTTCAGTATGTTGTTTTCTTGCGCAAATCAGAGCTATTGTTCTTTAATCCTCAGCGGGGTGACAAATTTAAATAAGAAAGTAAAAACGAAATGAATTCTGGTAGTTGTGTTCAAATGTCGTCATCGCGAAAATTGCCTATTCACGTGGTACAAAACCACCATACCGGAGAGCTCGTATCACCTAAAATGGTAATTTCCTTTGTTTGTCTTGTCCCAGTGCGTCTCTCGCTCCCCAGTCTAGCTGCAAAGGGGTTATCAACTGCACACACCAGTTACAATGGTGGTGCACTGTTGAGTCGCTATTAGGGCCTGTTTACATGGAGGAGGGGGACCCCAGGTAGGTGAGGTAACCTGCTTAGGTGGGGTAAAAAAATAACCCTCCTTTACATGCAATCTTACAACCCCACCATTGGTCTCTGTCTTTCTTTATTCCTATTAGTTGATTCTCTATAAGTTATACAACTTTCGGATCATTCATTATACGCTTCGGGGAAGCTGCCCACCTACCCCTCCCCTAATCCAACATTTTGTCCTTAGTGAGAAGTAAGTGTTAATGTTGGCTTTGGGGAGGGGTAGGTGGGCAGTTTCCAGAAACGTACCCACCTGTCTAAGAGGGGCACAAGAGTCGACTGTAATGAGCCACCGTTAACTGGCTACCACATTGAGCAAAAAAATAAATAATAATAATAATAATAATAATAATAATAATAATAATAATAATAATAATAATAATAATAATAATAACAGCTTGAAACAAAGGAGCTGAAGAATCTTTTACCCAACTCAGCAAATAATAATAATAATAATAATAATAATAATATACATTCTTATATGGCGCATTTACAAAGCTCAATGCGCCAAATACAAAAGAAGTCATGGATGGACAAAATTAATAAATACTGACACGGATTGCAACGGTGTTTTTCTTCTTCTAAAAATTGTTCACTCAAATACTCTTTCAGAGTTTACCACTGATGTTTGTAAAACGTTCCGGACACACTCATCTAAGTTTGTCACAAAGCTGTGATTATTTCATTTAGAAGCTATTTCTTCTCAAATCCTTACCCTATCTCAGACCAAGAAATGTCACTTTTCACATGCCCGTTTCCACACATGGCCTTTAAAATCCATACCCGTTTTCAGACCTGACGCCTGAGAAATTATGTCATTATTACTAGATTAGAACGGCAACAAAAGATTTCTTAAAATTCATTTCAAGTTCGCATATTACTCCTTCTTTATTAGGAACTGAAACGGCAAATACGTTCATTCGCCCCGTATTTCCCTCGAAAACCATACCCGATGCCAGATCAAATGGGAAAAGTTTTGCCCGTTTTAAGACCAAAAGGGCACAAAAACCATACCCTTTGGCGCTGCATATACCTATACGGCTGATATGAGGGAGTACCCTTCCACCAGAGCTGGCAAAACATGACCCTTTAAGTCGACATACAGGCGATTAATACATTATGATTAACAAAGTCATTACTTGAATAATTAAGGATTCTTAATTGAAATCACTTTTTGACTCGCCCCAACTCTCTGTTAGGTTCAACGTCCAAGATGGCGGAATAGCATTATTCTTGTAAAAAAAGGATCACCATCCGTGCTGCAAAATGCGCCTTTAAGGGTCAGAAAATTCAGGTATGTAGGGATTTAAAAATAGACAGATTTACACCACATTAAGTTTAACAAATGTGTCAGTTCATTTTAGGATGACCAAGTTAAAAGGCTTTATAAAGTAGATGCATAAACAGAGAGTTACTAAGTTGGGATTGCGAAAATTTCTTTTTTCCCAAAGTGACTAAGCTGGGATCTATAATATGGCCACAGAATAGACTGCAATGCTATAATGGAAGGCCAGCGGCAAACACCCACCAAAAATTAACCCAAGTAAGCCCCCGGGAAACCCCTTGCCCTTTCATGTACGATTTTTGACACAAAAGGTCGCCCTTTCGTGTATCTTCTATTTGACAAACAGAACCCCTTTCACGTACTTATAGTTTATAACTTTGCATTCCTTTTAATTCCTTTCAATGCACTGTCTGTTAAACATGAATTTATCACAAAACTAGGGCGTTGTCTTGACTTTTTCAACGCCATAAAATGCGTGTGTATGTTAGCCGTGTTAGGTCCTTTTACGGACCAAAATAATAGACTTCCCTACCTTTCAACCAGTGAAATCCCTACCCTTTTACTCTTTGAAACCCCTAAAGGTACCCCTTTCGGGTGGAGCCTCCCCTTATAGGTTATTAAAAGGGAGAGTCCCGCCCGGATTTTAGTAACATGTAGCTTCTGACGAGTCTCTAAGTGCTAAAGTGGTTAATTTAGTTTTGTCGCAGACACGATCTGGGTATAAATTTACATGTAAAAAAAACAGCTGAAACAGGAGAAATCGGGGGTCAGTTTAATAAAACTTTTACAAGTGTAATTTACAAGTGTAGCTATTGTTTTTGGACCCTAAAACAATAGCTTCACTTGTCAATTACACTTACAAGTTTTATTAAATTGACCCCACTTAGTAGTTAATTGCACTCTGAAAATAAGAATGTCAAAAAGGGATTACATCTTTGAACACCCAACAAAGTCAAATAAAACGGCACCACAGCAGTAATCATTGTTTTAGCTTTCCGTCCTAAGCCAACACGTGCTTATAAAAATTATGTGCTTAAAAATGAGTCTGGATATGGAAATTGTACGATGAATCCCACCAACAATACATTTTGTGACATTAGGCACTGTGTATGTTGCGTGACACGTTCAATATTCAACTTAGATCTGTACTTTGCATATTTTAAATGGTTTTTGTTTTTGCTCTATGGATAAATTTTAATTGCCCATTTCATAACAACGCGTGGGAGCAAAGCTCCTGCAAGTTAAGTTTGACGTGAACATTAACGTTCGTTTCAAGCTGTTATTACAGGCACTACACTCAAAACAGGCAAAGACAGAACGATGTTTAATTTCCATGAGTAGCAATTAAATGCCGTACATATGCATGCTAACTGACTGGATGCAATTGCGAGGAGGAGAAGGACAAGGCCTGACAAAAAAGCTTCTCCACACAAGGTACGGAAAATACAATTGATATTCACGACATTTGGTCCAAATTTACAACTCTATGTGACCGTTTGTGGGTAAAGCATAGATTGCGCTTGGGTGATATTACCGTACTCTGCAAAAAGGCGCAAAGGCTAAACAAGGAATTAAAATAACAGAGAAAATAAAGGTCAACGATAGAATCGTAAATGATGAACAATTTTAAAACTGATGACTGACTGTGTTTAATTTGCTCTCACTATATGTACCCTCTAACGGATAAAATCATCATACGAATAGCGTCGAAATTACATTTTATGCAAATCTCAGGTTTGCTTGTGGCACGGATGAAACAGTGGGTAGAACTGTTTTTGTCGGCAGAAAACATAATAGTAAAAAGACTTCGCATCGAATTAGTTTGAAAAAAATAAATTATAATAAAAAAGACCAAATAAAAGTAGGATACTGAAACTAGGAGACTGATTAAACGATAGTGACGTTTATCCCCATCTAAATATTTTTTTTTCATATGTAAATCATCTGTCAATATTAAAATGCTTCATGTAGGACAAGAGCGTCGAAGTTAGATCGATCCTGGACATATCTCCGAAGTTAACCTATGAAATATACTACTTTTTGCTGTATTGCTGCTGGCAAAGGTATGACTGTCTAGCAGTTTCTTCAGTGCGACAACTTGAACACATCGCAGAATCAATAAATTATAATACTTGTGTCAGTTTGCGTACGGCAAAAAACATCTTCGGCTTTTGTTTTACTCGGCGGGCGAAGTAAAAGTCTGGTATTTCATTTCTGTGACTGGAGCTGTGGAGCTGCGTTGGTGAAGTATATGAACGTGTTATTAAAAAATGCCATGATTCTATGCAACAGGGTGTTTAAAAGTAAACAGGATTGCGTTATTTGTGGAAATTCGGAAGCAGGTCTACACGCATAACTTTTATTTTTAGGAAGACATAATCCGAGGTCTCATTAGTCGTACATACTTGTTTGTCGGATATTTAGAAATCGTTGACTTTGATTTCTTTTATTGCTATGCGAATCTAAAGCTACAAAATGATCGTCTTTTAAAGGATCTGATTTGTACGGTCATTTCGTCCGAACGCAAGAAGGGTTCGGTGGAACAAGGGCAAGGGCAAGTTTTAGTTGGACATTAAGGACTTTCAGATCCAACAACGCGACGGCAACGAGAACATCGCTAAGAAAGTGAATTTGGCTTCCTTCAGCCTTAAAGCAATTATTCCTACACAGTTACTTTGTCAAATGTAGGCAAACCCTCCTGAAGGTTTTTTTTTATCCAGGTTCAGAAAGAGATGTAAAACTCCTCGTCGCTTGTTTACCATCTCCATAAAACGCAAAATTAGACATTTTCACGTCGTAGTCGTATGAAAACGGCAAAGAAATGTACGAAAAAGTGTGACGCATGTGCAAAGTTATTTTTTTGCTTATTAAAGCTATAACTGTTTTGTTTTTATCGTTCTCGTTGCCGTCTCGTTGTTGGATCTTAAAATCCCTGATAGAGAGATCAAGCTGCGACGGCGGTCATGAAACCGGGGGGGGGGGGGGTACTCCCATACATTACCTATACGGGTATGTGCCGCCCTAAGGGGTCGTGATTTTGAAGCTCCTGATTTAGAACGGGGTATCCATTTCAGAGGCGTTTTCTAGAACGGGGTATAATATTTCGAACGCACGAAAGCTCCACTTTTGTAAGCAGCCATTTGAAAGTATTCAAGGACAGATTGCTTTTAAAAATACGGTTCAATGCGTTAACAAGCAAACCGTTGTACTCTCGTTGAACGGAGTATAAAAAATTGGCCCATTTCTAGAACGGGGTATCAGTATTAGGGCGAATTCTAGAACGGGGTATAAAAAAATTGGCCCATTTCTATAACGGGGTATTAATTTTGGGGGAAATTTTTCCTAGAACGGGGTGCCAATTTGGAGTCCCGGGCGGCACATACCCACCCAAAAAATACCCAAGTGCCCCCCCCGGGTCATGAAAACGCCGAAAAAAAAGGAACTTGCGTCCTTTCAAACTATATCACGTCTATTT
>NC_133214.1:4867435-4912435 GCF_958299795.1 Porites lutea
CCTCCCGTAATCCAACATTTTGCCCTAAGTGAGAAGTAAGTGTTAATGTTGACTTAGGGGAGGGGTAGGTGGGCAGATTGATCGATCCTCTATACCGGGAAGGGGGCTCTTATGCTTTATTAGCTGGCTCACAAATTATCAGTAAGCGAAAGCTTATGAACACACTCTAGCGGGAGACAAGGTGAAGAGGGGGGGAAGCACAAAAAGACGGGAAGGAGGAGGAGGAGGGGGAATTTACCCTCAGTATTTCCTTTTCTCGTTATCCCATTTTTGATGTAGCCTTTATCAAAAGGGAAAGCAAAAAACCTGAAAATTTTTAAATGAGACATGTACAAGAACAACTGAGGGAGCAGTTCGTTACCTTGCACGGGTGGTAAACCCTTAACTCCAGTTTAGATGCCACAACAGAGCCATCTCGCCCACCGCTGAATATCTGATTAACAGGAAAGCAAAAGTCAATATTTAAAGTGGAACTATCAAGATATTTTTTTCTGAGTTTAAAATGTCCTCGACACACAATAATGCGCAAAATGGCAAGGTGTTAACAAGCTACATAATCAACTGTTTTTCGTTACCCTAACAAATACACAACTAAAAACTTACTCTTCCATTGCTGACCAGCACAGAGAAGATCATGTCTATTTGGCCTCCGTACACCTGGAGAAGTTCTCCCGTCTACAAGAGTAAATATACGAGGAAAAATCAATAACTGATTGTTGATTAGGCTTGTTTGTTTATCAAAAGTCTCTTTACAAGAACATACATACAAGTCTATGTGATAGAGTTTGTAGGAAGCAGCTCTTTAGGGGACTGCGGTAAATTTGTTTAGTACTTCCAAAATATCAATTTTATCAACTGAGTCCCCGTCATATTTTCCAGATTCAAACAATAGAGATAAACTTTGGAAAATTGACTCAAAGAACAGTTTATTAAAACTCCAACAATAGTCTGTTTTTAAGCACTCCTCAATTTAGTCTATCCATGTCTTCTTTTGTACTTCATGTGATTTTTCAAAGACCTTTCATTGTTTAAGCGGTCATGTTTATTGAGCGTTTTCGCATGACGTCACTTCCGTCACGTGAGTGAAAACGCTCTACACTTTTCATACTTTGGCGCCAGTTCCTTCAAATTGGCAAAATTACGTTTCAAAACCGCTTTCAGCGTCAATAATGACGAGGAGCAAATTTCTTCTTGTGATATCACTTTTTCACCGTTTTTAATACCATAAGATATTCAAATGCAAGTGGCGACAGCAACAAACAACAAAACTACGCACCGTTAGGTCATAGCAGCGAATAAGTTTGTCCAAACATGACGTGACTAGCACTCTACCGACCACCTGAAGACCGCTGACACTCCGAGTGTGACCATGGAAGCTTCGTATTAGCTCTCCAGTCTGGAAATATACAAAATGACAATAGCCATTGGTGTTACGTAATATTCTAGTGGTTAAAGACTTACATGAGAGCTTTGCATACTCGCTGACGATAGAAAGGACGAGAAATTCAATAACTGCTCGAGGTCACAATTTACATTCCTATACCGTAATCTTATGGCTCATAAAAGAAAAAGTAAACTTTTTCTGCGCTTTCGTTTTTACGTATTTGAAGACGCTGAAAGGGCTTAATAGTCTTGGGAAATACGAACAGATCTTGTCTACAAGACTTCGCTTACATGGAAACGCAATTTGTTTCTATTTCTTAAACTATTTTCTACTACGCTCGCGATGACTTACGCTCAAATTGTGAGCCTGCACGTTCATGTCAGCGGATCCACTATACAAGATATTATTCACGACCTGCAATGAAATACAAAGATGAGTAAAGGTTTGACCCAGTACTATAGGAATCATATTAAGTCCAGAGCAGAAAATTTCTATTTGATATGATGACTACACAACATACCTGCATACATAAAACCGTCATGTTGTGATGGTTAAAGGTTCGAATAAGAAGACCAGTCTGAGTAAATCGAAAGAAAAAAAAAAGTATTAAAAATGAAAATAACGAACACCAATTTTTTGAAAATTAATAGAGAGCTTAAGATTCGAGGACGAGAACGAGTACGACTGCGTGATTTTCTCAATACGAAGTGGTGCACGCGCGTGAGCCAGCGTCATTTTGGCGGGAAAACGTGATAGCCGTTCGTCATTCTGCAACGGGTTTTAGCGACACGTCGTAGTGGCAGGAACAAGTTATCAAATGTAAGAAGTTTTATCATTCTGCTATCGGGAGAGGGCTTAACCTCCTTCAGTATAAGTAACCGTGCTAACTTTTTTGGTAAAAAAAGTAAAATGAAACTTTCCGGCGTGTATTTTTAAGAACACGCGCAAAAACTTTAAGGTCAAATCTTGTACTCGTACTCGTTTTCGTCCTCAAATCTACAGCTCTCTAATACTGAAACTAGATTTCCTGGATGTTTGGAGGATACATAGCCCACTAATCCTCACTTTCAAAACGTAGCAAACTGCAAGAACTGTCATGTGAAAATAAGGTTTATTTAAAATAGTAACAACAAAAGTTTGGAGAGTACGGGCGAGACAGATGCGACAGAACGTTCTTGCTCCAGTGCTGTGCTTTGCGCAAGATCCACGTGATAGAAGGTCAAAACACGCGTACTCAGATAGAAGGCCAAAACGCGTGCGATCAGATTGAGTTTCATGCGATCCATTTCTTCTTAGTGTAGTTCCAAACGAATGCTAGAAACATACGTCCCGCGCACTCGTAACAGTAACCTGGAGATTAGGATTGCGGGCTCCTCTGGTCAGCGATAAGAATAAATAATTATTTTCCCATCAAAGGCTTAACACGTAACCTCGTTTTTTAAAAAAGGCTAAGGACAAATCAGAAATGGCCAATTTAAATTGCTGACCTGTCATATAGATCACGTGATATAGCGAAGAAAAGTACCTTATAGTCTCTGACTGTTATGGTGGAGTCAAATGAACCGCAACACAGCAACTTGCGCTGACCTTCGGTAGCCGTGGTCAAGCAGCTGACACCACGTGGCTCGTGGCAATGTAACCGCTCAAGTAACTGGTTAGCCTAGGAAAGAATAAGGAATTATGGATGTCAATCTTATCCATTTACTTGTAACATCGATGGTTAATTTTGATGAGCACGAGAATAACGATGGTCTGTGCGGGAGCCGTTCAAACAGGAGGAGGAACAGGGTAAATACGGCTGACGGGAACGCCAAGGGTAGGCTCGCGTTCACACTGGCAATCACATGTCAATCAAATTTATTTAAGGAATGGTTTTCACACATTAAACGCGCGCAAACCAAGCGCATTTACCCTTCAAGCGCTGAGAGTAATCAGCAACAATGTTCTATAAAACAGACTGGTGACAAGAATTGAAGAAGTGATCACACCGTACAGTGATTTTGTTACCACTGCGTCCTACGTCCCTGACGCCTAAAAATCGTTACGACGCAAAATAATTCAAGTCACTCGTCCCACAGGACGAAAAGAAGGATTGATCGATTTGAAGATTTTTCGGTAGAATATCCTGTTCGTGTGATTTCTGTGGCTGTTGTTTAAAGTTGTATACTTATTTTAGACTTTTTTGTGCTTTAAAGATAGAGAAGGAAAATAGAAATAAAGAGTTTTGGTGTCTGTCTCCAGATTAACTTGTCTGGTTACATAAAGGCCCAAGCATTTTCAATTTAGGGTTCCTTGTTGTTGTTGTTGTTTTTTTTTGAACTGGGACTCATCGGTTATGGACAGGGACTCATGATTTTTCACAAGATCAGTCCCAGGACTCACCATAACTATTTGTGTCAAAATCACTGATGTCACATAAGACGAATTTAATTGATTGATATTTTAATAACTTCAGAAGCCGGATCCTGATAACTTCTCACTACGAGTTCCATAGCAAATGTGTAAGGGTAAGGGTATAGGGGACTTTCAATTTTGATATTCGGGTTAAAAGGGTTAAGTAGCCATTTTTTAGCTAACTGACCAGCCATACAATTGAATTTACGTTAATATGCGCTAATCCTTTTCTACACCAAGACGCCGCCCCCAGCTTAACTAGGAAAGACTTCCCTCGTTTTTACACAGACTGTTAACGGATGCCAAGGTCAAACCCGGACAGCCGTACATGCCGCCAAACAAGCGGATGTTTTAGCAGTCGAAATATCGCTGAATAAACGGAAGTTGTACCCGCAGACTGGAATAAGGGTCAAGGACAAACTTTGTAATTTCACCCCCGAATCACATTCCAACCCCTACGACAGTCCTATGATAACAGAATTCGAGCTATTTGACCGTTTTTATCTGCTCATTTTCTATTTTGAGAAATTTTCAGCTTGAATCTGTCGTTTGCCGTATACGTGAAGCTTAAGTGAACCGTCACGATTAAGTTTTTGGCTGTTTTACGGATAAGGTGTAAAAAAAGGAAAATGAAAATATTCAGTTAACCATAGTCACAACAAAAATGTTAACCGTAATATTTTTCCTAGCCAGAGAATGTCATTTTGAGAGTGCCAATATTGCTTTTTACGACTTTAAGCGTATTGCTTCGTGGCTGGCATCCCGGACAAGTCTTAAGAGGTCTAAACCGTTGGAATCTTGTAACAGTTTCCCAAACTATTGATTTCTTAACTAGTCCGGAATATCCCTAAATTTAAGGACAAGGCCAACTGGTCACGCGCCACTTTTTAACCAATGAGATGGCGCGCTTGTGTTTATCAACAAACAAATCAAAACATCGCCCCAGTGATCAAAAATTTTCAAAACAACGGACGGAGTCGGACAGAATTAAAGATGAGCTTACAGTGCTCGTCTAGGTTTCACATTTAATATTTCAAAGAAAACATGTCATGTAAGAGAATAAGAGCATTAATCATTGCAAGGAATGCGAACTGATTCCGGACCGATCGCAGAGGTCGTGGCTTCACTGGCATGGCTTGCAAGATTTTTGATAGAAGCAAACTCGTCCGGTGTAAATTTAGCCTTAGAGAGAGTGTGAAAATTTGTTGCGATCGTACAAAACAGCATTGGTACCACCTATTAACTTCTACAGGACAAGAATCAAAGAACCAGACATCATAACAAGAATAGAAAGTGGTTCAAATTTATTAATTTTTCTTGTTTGTTTTTTTGTGTTGCTTGCTGTAGTACCTGCAATGTTTTAATTTTATCCCAGATAGTCAGTGCATGTTCAATGAGTAGTGAAATACAGCCTTTACAATTGAGATTTGCCTGGTTTCTTTGATTGTTTTTTAACGGCGGATGAACATTTGGAGAATCCAACAACATTAAATCTTTCCAGATTAGTGAATTTCAGAAACAAAGCGGTTAGTATCTACCTTGCGCTTATGATCTTCAATTTCATCCCCGCAAATTCGGCAAAGTGAGGCGAGATGTTGGACGTGAATATCCATAAGACTAATAAAGTTGTTTTGGCCTTAAAAAAAAAAGGCAAAGGCTCGTACTAATGCGAAAAAAAGTAGTAACACGGCTTTTGTGAGAAACCCGGGAGTGGAAAACGTACGTGTTTTGTTTTTCCAAACACTCATTAAACATTAATTTCCTTTGTATTTTCTTAATGAATTATTAATGAGTTTGAGAAGTGATATTAGAGCACCTTAAAACCTTTAAACAAACAAATTTTCGGTTCAAAAGGGTTCTTTGTTTTGCGATACAGGACGCTTGAATTTCCAGGCTTTTGCGTGACGCGGCATTTAGCTGGCGTCCGGGAAAAGTTCTAGTCTTTATAAAGTTCTTATGTGGGTTAAAAACATCCCGGATTTTTGGACATTTTGCTTCGTTTTTCAATAGAAGTAGTGGGGAGAATTTGTTGAAGTATCAATGTAGATTCATCTTGTATGATCATGTCCTTAATTCTCATGACCACTCTGTTTTATAAAAGTTCATGGAAAGTTCGATATCTGGCTGAGCGTAGTTCGTCTGAATGCACGTTCTATCCGTCTGCTACGGCTAACGTTTAACCCTTTAAACCCTAACATCAAAATTCAAATTCTCATGTGTTATTCCTATACGTTTTCAATTTGCTATCTAAACATTCTTTGTCTTAGACTAAATATTACTTTAACCTTTATGAGTCCCTCAAGCGAAGAATTCACGCACAAGTAGGAAAACTCAAAAACAGATGTTTCTGTTGTTTTCTGGCGGCCGTATTTGTGCTCCTGAAAGGGACACAAACATGACGTCTCCATACAAAGCTTTATAAATTTGGGTAAAACGTTTTTCCGAATATCTCGCATATGAACTATTGCACAGACCTGCTTCTTGGCAAGGCTTTTTGAATATTTATTTTCTTTCATTTCCCAGATTCTAGTTTTTCTGTATTAAAAGATTTCCATTTTTATTTCTGCTTTCTCACGTGAGTGAAAACCGAGAATTGATCTAAAGCAGCAATATCCTCGTGATATAGCCTTTTTCACAGTCCAATAAAACACCCATTCTTATCTATTTCCATCAAACGACTGAACTAGACGGATGCTTTTCTGAGCGAGTAATGACCTTGATACAGTCGAACCACGCTTTACGGACTCCCGCTTAATACGGACAACTCACTATTACAGACAGTATGTTGTGTCCCTGAGGAAATAAAGCCCTTATCTTTTCTCTAAATTCAACCCGCTTAATACGGACACTTTTTAGGGCCCTCCAATGTCCGTGTTAACGGGGCTGACTGTATTTTCGAGAACAAGGGAAGTTGTCAAAAAAAAAAAAAACATATTCAGACTGACCACAGCATTGTTCTTAAATGTCAGCCCTATAACCGCGTGCGGCATCTACATCAGCGCGGAAAATGATAATAAATTTGGAATAGAAATAGCACAATAGCTCCAATTCATATATCTAGCCTTCGAAACAACGAAATAATATAATATAAGAATTGAATTTCTCTTAGAAAAACTAGATTAAAGCCGACATTTCCGTTAACCTACAAAGACTTACAAAGGTCAAACTTAATTTCTACTTAGATAACATGACGTATCCGAGCGGATGGCCTTGCACCGGCTACGAAAAGGATATGCAATGTAAAAAAAAAAAAAAAGGTCAAACAGTAAATATGCATGTACATTTTTTTTTTTCAGAACCAAAACACATGACCGTTATGGCGATAGGTCCTCCAGAATCAAAAAGCGCAGATTCCGTGGCAAACGATGACAAAGAACGCGGGACAAACAGCCCGGAGCAAAGATATACTCCTCCAGATGGCGGCTGGGGTTGGGTAGTGTGTTTAGGCGCGCTTGTGGTAAATTTTCTAACCATTGGACAACAAAACTCGGCTGGAGTGGTATACTCTGAGCTTCTTTGGGAATATTCCACGCAAAGAGGAGAAACAGGTATGGATGAGATATGCTGTGTCTTTATGCCAGACAGCTGACAAAAGTCGACTCGAAAAATGCCCTCTACTTACTGTACTTCTATTAATTTACAACTCTTTTAATGAGGCACAAATTCTACATTTTATTTGGCCACGAATTAATTAAGAGAGTTCACACTGAAGCGATCCGATACTATAAGGACGGCCAACAGTTCTCATATCATGCTCGACTACGTTAACAAAGAGCGTTAGTACATTATTTTCACTCTCAGCTTATATTTCTGACATCTATAAGCCATAATATAGTATACCTAAGTCAGAAACTTCCAGAATAACAGCTAGCTTGAGAGAGCAAAAAATAGAATGGCTTTGGCTTTTTTTAAGGTTAGGAAGGATGCAACAAACTATAAGACCGCTTAATTCCGAGCGGCAAAATTTAAATCCAAGAGTAATCAAAGACAATGATTACTCTTGGACAATGGAATAAAGTGGATACCGTTCTTGGTAATTCAGTGTCGTGAGCAACAAATTCTCGCTTGCACCGGGATTACAACGTGTTTATGTCTCGATGTTCGTGTCATTTATAAAAAAGAAACAATAAAACAAAGCAAAAACTAATAAAATGACATAACACACAAAAAAAATGAAATAGAAACTGTCGCTGTCTTTCAGAAAAACCTGGTGTTAAGCAGGTATCCCCACAGACTTCCGGAACCGACAATCAAGAATTCACCTTACCTAAGCTCCTAAGGTTACCGTATTTATTCGATTAACCGCCCTGGGGCCTGTTTCTCGAAAGACCCGGTAACTTTTAAAATCCAAACCAGTTGAATAGAAGCACAGTTCCTGGCGCACAAACCAGTCAATTTTGCTTCCTCAACTGATAGTTTCATCGTATTATTCTCAAAATTATTGAAACTTTGCTCTTGAATACAAACACTTCAAACACAAGACAGCTTTCCAGGCCCGAAAAGTTACCGGAACTTTCGAGAAAGAGGCCTCTCGGCGCTTATTAAATTTACGGACCTTGAGAGTGGGCGCTTATTCCAGGCTGGGCGCTAATTAAATTTTCACCATTTTCAGCAAGTGTAGTATTATTATTTTGCAACAAAACAATGAATTGTAAGAACAAAACGCAAAGATGTAACAAAGCAAGATTTCTGTAAAATACTCTGAAGAAAACTTCGTCTTCGGAGAAGTGCTCATTTCCAATCTCATTTTCTCTCAACTGGGAGGGAGGGGGAAGGGGGCGGGGTGTGGGTGGGTACTTATTGGAGTTTGAGTGGGAGGGGGAGGGGTGGGTGCTTACTCGAGGCTGGCGCTTATTAACTTTTTCTGTATTTAGGATGAGCGGTTATTCGAGCTGGGCGCTAATTCGAGGCTGGGTGCTTATTCGAATAAATATGGTACTTTCGTTTTTCTTAAATCTTTTTTTTCGGAAGGATTTGATCTTTACCACTGAAATCTTACTTTCTTTGAGAACTATACTAAAGCTTTTGAAGACCTTGCCCAGCTCCTCAAATGTTTTGGGTTATAAGGGCTTTATGCCAAATGTTAAGCCGCATAAATAACTTCGATGGTCTTTCACGTGTCAGTAAGTTCTTTCAAACGAAACCAGTTGCTTTTCAGTATTTTTCACGACGTGATTTGATATTTTCGTCGGGTAAAATATTTATTATACTCTTTGGCAGCTTGGGTGGTTTCACTGGCTTCCAGCATGATGTACTTATTTGCCGCTGTTGGCACTACCCTAGCTGAACGTTACGGAAGTCGAGTAGTGGTGATTGCGGGCTCATTTGTATCGGCCGCAGGACTCTTCGCCAGCTCCTTTGCAACAACACTTCAACCTCTGTTCGTTACATATGGTGTGATTTGGGGCCTGGGATCAAGTCTCGGTTTATTCCCTTCGCTTGTGATCCTAACCAAGTACTTCAGAAGGCGCCTGGCCCTTGCATCTGGGATGGCGCTGGCGGGAGCAGCTATTGGTACCCTCGCATATGGCCCTTTCATACAAACCCTTTCGTCGAAATACGGACTTGCGGTGACATTTCGAATTCTCGCTGGCGTTCAGAGTCTAATGTTTCTTAGTGCACTGACGTTTCGTCCAGTGGAAAGGGAAAAATCGCAATTGAACAAGAAAAAGATGTGCGACTTTGCCATTTTTAGAAACAGAGGATACGCCATCTGGGTCGCCTCGCTTTGCATTTTTATGTTGGTTTTTTTGGTGCCTTTCGTCCATTTGGTAAGTTATCATATTTTTGGTTTCCAACCACGTTACAAGGCGGCCATGTTAGGGGTCAAAACAATAGAATTTTTCTTGAAGAATTCCATGAAAATAGAGTTAAGTTCCCAGAGGAGAGAAATGCTTTTGTTCTTGACCAACATGGCTGCCGTGACGTCACGTGCAAACCAGCAATAGGCCTAAGATGGCAAGAAGCTCAGTTGAAGATTGAAACATTTGCGCAAATTTGTTTTAAAAAAAAATTGATTAGGAAACGTCACATTCACACCACAAAACATGGTACACGTGGTACTAATTATTTGGTGTAAAATACTACCTCTTTTGAGTCGATGAATGAAATCTTGTGGTGTGACCATTTTAATGAAGCCTCTTTGGTAATACTTTCACATGGTGCCATTTGTTTTTCGGCATTTTACTTAATGAAATGTGAAAATGGTTGCCAAAATTTGACTTGGTGATCACTCTTGGCAGTGAGAGGGTTATTATGTTATTAGAAGTGTTTTTAGTCTGTTTTGACTCCCTTTCAGGTGCGCTTTGCTGAAGACAGAGGAACAAGCAAGAGCCAAGCCTCCCTTCTAACAGGTTACATGGCCGGCGGGGGTCTCTTGGGAAGTCTAATATTTGGAGCTGTATGTGATCTTCCGAAGTTTAACCGCCTTAAAATTTGCCAACTTATCCTGCTCTCGATAGCAATTTCATCCTCCGTTGTTACCATGGCAAAAAAATACGAATGGATTTGCGTGTATGCGTCTGCATTCGGCGTGCTCGACGGTGGTTATGAAATGCTTGTACCTGTGATCACGCGAGATATCGTGGGCCCGCGCAAAGTCAGTAGCGCTATAGGCGCGCTTTATTGCATAATGGCATTTCCAAAAACGCTTGGACCGCCCATTGCGGGATCGCTCTTTGACACGACTAAAGACTACAGCACGTCGTTTTTTCTCACGGGTGCAGTGACAATACTGTCCACGGCCGTGATGTTTCTGCTAAACTGGGTTCCACACGCCAAAGCCCACGACGTGGAGGAAATAACAATGCCGTCTTCAACATCTGATACCAGTCCTTTGAACAAAGATGACCGACAGAGCCGGAGACAGAGTTTAAGCATGGCAACCGCTGACAGTTCGCAAGCGCAGCGACACGGTTCTACATTATGGTTTCCGTATTACCTCGTTGAAAGCAACGGAGAATGCATTTACTTGGAAAGACTAAGCGTTGTTTGACCATATCTAAAGTAATTAGGCCAGCTCTTTAAGTATTTAACAAACGAAATGACGCTACAAAATGTTTCAAAAAAAATGTCGTCAAATTCTGATTTTGCTATAAAATTTTGGTGCAAGTTCGTTGGAAAATCAGCGTGTGTCACAGAAGCACCGTCATTGCGCCGATTTCATTGTCTAAACTGGCACTGACAATAATTCAAGACTAATGAGTGATCCAACATTTCTACACCTATTTGCAAAAAACATTTGTAAAACCACAATTAGATGAGAGAACAATTTTTCACTGAAACCTGTAGAAAATTGCATCAGGCTTAAAATCAAAAATATCAGTTGGAAAATTCTTGCGGATGATTACTGGCATTTGAGGGGCTTAATTATCTAAGGCTAAGTCCACAATGGTCCGCTTAAATCTGCAGAGATCGCCGAACGCGTGTATATTGATTACTATAATAAAAATGAGGAGGGATTTGATGATCGCTAACGCAATGTAATTGGTCCAGTTAATTTGTTATGGCCGAAGGCCAGGGACATAACGATAAAGCGTTGACATGGAGAAAGAACTTACTTACTTTCCAAAGAGTTCTTCTTGATCTAATGAAGTTTCTATATCCTACTTTTTCTCTCGCGTGTCCCGCTCGCTCTCGCACGCCCCCTCTCAAGTGCTTACTCTCGTTTGTTCGTTCTCGAACGCTAACTCACGCGAAATTCGCGAGATTCCCATTACCAACATTTTCTCCTCGGAAAGTAGTTAGTTTAAAAGTTGGCTGGGGAAGGGGTAGGTGGGCAGTTTACCAGAATTTTAATTCTGATCCAAATATCTTTGTGTAACCTACCCCTTACATAACCCAATATTTTGCTCTGCGTTCGTTCAAGGGAGAGGTAGGTGGGCTGTTTACTAGAATCTTATCCTGACCGAGGCTCGATTACCAGCCGCTGGCCGGAAAAAATGAGAAATCGAGCCCAATACCAATCCGAGATAAACCTACGACTCCCATTCAATTAACAGTTCATTAAAAGAGCTAACAATGAGGGCACCAAGCATTATAAATGACAAGCATGTCTCGTGTTTCGTATCGGTGTAACTCGTTAACAAACATTTCTTGACCACGTTTGGCAACGACTAATAGAATTGAGTACAAAAAAGGAAGAGGAATTATCGTAAGTCGCCTAAACGGGTTGAAACTGCGCAGTCTCCACGCTCCCGCGAGCCTTAACAGTCTAAAATATAGGGTTAAAAATGCGCGTGCTCCACGCATCCGCGAAGCTTAACACCCACCCAGTGTTCACCTCGTGGCCACACTTACCAAAAGATCTATGGAAGCCACTATGCCCGTGTTTAATCCGACAAAGAGTAGATCAAAGGCTGCGTGAAGACACATCACTCGTCCATCAAACGTGAACCTATGCGTGCAAACACCAGTCTGAAAATGAAAATTAAAGGGAAAAAAAACAGTTAGCTTTCGTGTGTTAGTAATGGTACATCTGGTAGCTACTGAGTCGTGACGCTGAGTAGGTGCGCGTGCGTGTGTATGTTCTAGCGAACGTCTTGTTCACAAAAAAATTAAGAACAAACTAATGCTGTACAAGCAAGTTCTCTCAGTGGAAATACGAAACAAATAGCCTGCGTAGCAAGCGTTTCCGTTTGGTTTCGGAGCAAAAAAAGACCGAGGAACGGGATTTTCGGTTTTGGCCGCTCGAGAAATGGAACGCGAGCCAAAAAATGAAAGAGAGGGGAGGGGGTGGGAAGGAAAGAAGGAAGGAAACAAACAAGCAAACAAACAAAAAATGCAGAGAAAGCTTGCTCGCAGGCTACGTTAATTGTGTTAGCTACCTTTATGTCGTAACTTCGCACTGTTTGGTCATTTGAGCCGGTAAAAAGTCGACCACTATCCTCGGTTACCTGTTGTTAAGGTCAATAAAACAGCGAATAATTACATTGTTTGGTACAAATAAAAAAAATAGCTACGATCATATATGGAGTGATAGTTGAGCGTGTTGACATGTGAGTACAAACCTCAACACAATTAACTGCTTGATGATGCCCTTGGTAAAGTTTGACGCATTCTCCAGTCTACAAAATACGAAAATAAATGAAAGAAATTACCGCACATTAGTTTTGCGAAGATTCAAGTTACATTTCAGACAGTTCACACAGATGTCTTGTTTTCAATCTTCCTAGCCTGTTCCAAGCTCTCAGATAGTGGGGAAGACGCGAAAGTAAAAAGGCACGCGAAAAGTTGGCGGGGCGGGAAAAAGCTCTCCCCAGTTTACTCCCGTTTTATTTTCGTGTTTGCGCTTTCTCAATTCAGCGGACCCGACTATCTCGGAGCCTGGAACAGGCTACAATCTTCCTGGCATGCAACCTTCCAAGGGGCACAGCCCAAAAGCAAACATTCAAACCCCACTACACCTCCTTCTGCGAGGTGTTTTTCGAGCGCAAGCTGCAGCGCCGAGAAAGCTTTTTCAACGAAGCTTTTCTTATGGTCTTAGAAATTTCCTTCGAGCAAGGGGTTGTTTACCATTAACAAACCCGGGAATTTTTTTAATCTTGAACGAGTTTTGTTTTTCCATGAACCGACCGGTTTGTCCAAGTAAATGGTAAACAACCAGGGTTGCCCATTCTGAATAAGCCTCTAGACACCTCTGTGTTTGATGGGGTAGAGATAATGTAAAGAAAGAATAGACAGTGGTCACCACGGAAGCTACCCGGGTTGGGTTCACAGGGTGTACTGACCTGAATACTAAATGATCTTGTAGTTTTGTCCGCTGAACAAGTAAACAAATGACCGTTGTGCACCTGAAAATTACATTTATGTAGAATCAGATCGTTTCATAACACCTGATAAATATCATCTTTTGTCCTTAATTAATATCTAAAATCACTTGACCAAATTATTGATCTCATTCTGAGCTCCAGCCCTAAAACTAAGGATTCAAAACCGTTTCTGAGATGAATTCTCTTTTAAGTTTAATCACTATAATCCTTTCGAGAGGGAATTAGTAATACAGTAAATATTCGCGTATAGAAAACTAGTGGATTGAAAACCTCCTCGCTGAAAATTGCCACTTTAATACCCCTCAAAAATACAAGAACCTGTTTAGCCAAGCAAGATCAAGCAGGTTCTTATCTGTGGGTCACAGCTAAATTACGATAAACATTTTAACCAACGAGTTTGACTTTTATATTACAAGAAAATGCTGTGACCAACTGTAATTGCTAATAAAAGTCTTACTGTAATTCCTACAACAAAAACAGGTTAATATATTGTACAGACTGTACATGTAATTGTCATCATGGGCCTCGCATAAGGCAGATTTGCAATGTACAGTTGTGAATATTTAACGTATTTTTAAGGACCAAACTCAAAGTTTCGTTATTTTTCCAGTAGTCAGCAACCATTGTACATGTTAGGAAATAAGGAACCTAATTAAGAACCTGCTTAGCCTAAATTGTCAATGAGTACCCCAAAATACAAGTATCTATTTCGCCACACTTAAAAGGAGCTTCTTATACGCGGGTTTTTTACTGTATCAGCAGTGACTGCTATTTTCAACTGCTCAAGAATCTGACTTTGACTTACGGTACCTTTAAGCCACACACTGCTCCCTTGTGGCCCACAAACTTCGTTGCAAATGGCCCGCGTTTTTTACCATCTGCAGAAGTTCAACAAGACGCCATTAACATTAAAACACATTAACAAAACCCCTCATAAATACGTGATACCTGAGGAAAATCAAGGCACGTTAATGCCACTTTATGTTGACAGGTTTGGAATAGACCATGATTCAGGACTGACGGGTCCTAGTTGTTCAAATGGTGTATAACGCGCTATTTGCTGATTTAATCTCTTTGCAGTGAATAACACAATTGGTTTCCCTGATACTTATCCGACGGATAGTTTGAACAAACTTGGTCAGTTGCCTCCCTACACATTAACGGTCGCGTCAATAGAGACCTTCAGATTTTCAAGTCGAGAACAACTAAGAGGTCGAGATTTTCTCAATACTAAGTACTGCGCGCCCGTGAACCAACGTCATTTTCGGGGGAAAACGTGGTAGCCGGCGTCACTTAACTACGAGTTTTAGTGAGAACGTTGCAGTGTCGTATAGTAAACAAGTTATCAAATGATAAAGTTTTTATCGTTTTGCGTTTGGGAGAGGGCTTAACCGCCTGCACTTAAGATAAGAGTGCAAACCTTTCGGGTGAATCAAAAGTACAATGAAGCTTTCGGGGGTTGTCTGACTGATCTCAGCCTAGAAAGAACGAGGAGCTGTAATTTACTGTTAAAGCTACCTTTAGAGTTATGTGTAGTCCTCTTTAACGACTCTTCAGTTGAAGAAGGCATTTGAGGATGACTTGGGTGGGAATGAACACCGCTTGACGTATTCTTCGACCGACCGTCCTGCAAATATAAACAACACTTTCATGAATTACTGTCACACCAGCAAGTAGGGGAAATTTCATAAGACTGTAGATGGGCTACATGTGAGCATCTTAATGAAAGCTGAAGTACTGAATTTGCCATGTTTAAACGAGTGAAAAACTGGGTACGATATGCGACCACAAAGCGTCTTGGGATCTTTTAGAGGGACTACATAAAGGTCAAACACAACAATGCTGGGTTGTACTTTTACGCGGTATTAGAACTATTATTATACATTGTAGTCACCATCTGTCTTCTCATTGGCTAAAAGCCTACAGTTAATTCTGGGAAACAGCGCAACCTACAGATTATTCACTAATCTATGATTTCCAAGAGCAATGTTAAGTGCACGGACAGCAATGTCAAGTTCGCGGACAATTGAGAAATAACTTGAAGATAAAGTATAATAAAACAATTATTAGATTCGGTTTTTGTGATATCCGGAATAATCAAGGTCTCGGTTAGTGTTATCAGCCTCAGCCGATAACACTTACCTCGACCTTGATTATTCCGGATATCACAAAAACCGATTCTAATAATTGTTTATTATCAAGTCAGGAAGGAAAGTTTAGACATACCACATCTCGCGTGGGGACCTCATCTTTTTCCTCAGTTCCAGATGGCCCTAAATCGGCTGTGGTTGTATGAGCAGCAGCACTAACAACTTCACTTCTTCGATTGAATAAAGCTTTCTCCGCCGGTGGGACGCTATTCTGGGTATCGTTACTCGAACTATCGTCGATTCTTCGTCTCTTCGACGGGATGGCGTCTTTTTGGTTGTGTCTTTTATCTCTTAACTGCAACTTCTCCGCTTTACTTTTTCGTGTCCCTTTAAAGTCTTTCTTTCCGGATTGAAAAAGGCTGGATTTTTTCAGGTCTTTGCTAGTCTTTCTAGGCGAAGGCTTATCTTGAATTGTGATTTTAAGAGGAGAAGGTTTTTGTTTGTCCTTGGAAGGTATCTCCGAAGAATTTGCGCTAGAAGACGAAGAAAGCGTATCGCGTTGTTTTGAACTTTTCCCCTTGCTTGAAACCTGTGTATCAATGCTGTCTTCCTGTTGTTTCCACCTATTCATATTTTCTCTAACCGACTGAATCTTCTTCCTACTCGCCTCAATTGTCTTAGAAACGTTGATATCAGAAAAGCTCTTTTTCCTGAAGAGCGATTTTTCCTGTGGATGAAGATATTGGACCTTTTTGACGAGATCACTTTTCGTTTGTTCATTTGGTTGCACACTAACGACCTTGCTATGGGCCTCTCCTTCCGCGCGGCTTTGGTCAGATTGGTTCACTAACACTGGATTTTCAACTATTAACTGTGTATCAGCTGCACCAAAACTACTATGAGCATCAGCTGCACCTAAACTACTATGTTCAGTAGCAGCATCACCATCACTCGAGGCTGTATAAGTCTGTTTAGAAATACCAGCTCGTTTCGAATCCACCTCGCTAGTCGAGCTGGTTTCCTTTGCTACCCGTTTAGATGCTAAGAACAGCCTTTCTAAAACTTTCTCACTCGTCTGCCTGCCGTGCCGTGTTTCTTCTGTGGTAACAGAACTTGTGGTTGTTATAACAGAAGAATGTGCCACTGATTGTGGGGATTGAGTACAGCCGATGGTATTCTGTGAAGTCTCTGTAACTGAAAATGCAGAAGAGTCAGTTTCGAGCTCCGCCTGGGTAATCTCAAACTCTGAGTTCATACCGACCTCGCGACAATCATTCGATGGACTTTTCGCAGCATTAATATTAACATCCTGGGAAGAGCCAATTACTTGACTCTTCCCGTGATCACTTCCAACTGTCCTAGAATTATCGACATACGTATCTGACTCAAACGACGTTGATTTGCTGTCGTCCTTTGCAACTTGCGTTGCAGCTGTACTTGTTTCTCTACTCAACGTTTCAGTGTTCGCCTGCAAAGGAACTTGTCTCTGGTAGCAAGCACTTTCAAGAATACTGAGTCGAGAATTCCGCAGTTCCCCCATTCTAAGTGTAATCCATTGTTCTTCGCTACTTAGCGAGTCCAGCTCGGTACACAGTTTCTGAATTTGCGAGCGGACGGATTTCAACCTGGACTGCACAGCGTGAAGATTTTGTAACTGATTTTGTTCCTCGCGTTCGATTGATAGCAACTCCTGAACATTCAACCCGGACTGGTATGTAACAGGCTTGTCATTTTCATTGTCTTTCTCCTCCTGCTTAGACCTTTTAACTTCCTTTTCAGCGCTCTCACTCGAAACACTCTCCGAGTCTTCCCAGGAGTTTATACGTTTACGTTTTATCACAGGAGGTGTGTCGGAGCTTTCCGTAGCAGATACCCGTGCGCCATACTCCATACTAGTATTCAAATCGATCAAGCCTCGGCCCTGAAGAACAGATGGTCTCACAGGCGATCGTGAATTGTCCGAAGTTAGTTGAGAACCATCGGCTATTCTTCCATGGTCAACTGAGGGAACTGGCATTCCTTTAAGATAGGATGTTGAGCTTAAATCGATAAGCCCTCGTCTTTGAAGAAAATTTGTGGACTCTTGAGCGGGTGGTCTAGTGTGAGAGGGGGCATCCCTGGAGTGTACATTAAAAGGGAGTAATGTGGTAGAAGACTGAACTGGCACATTATTTGACGTCGTAATTGAGCTCTCACCAAAGATGTCCGAAGCGCGTGGAATAGCTTGTTGAAGACCCTCGTTGTTGAATCGCCTACTAAAAAACTGGTTTGCATCAAACGTACTTCCCGTCTCAAGCAACTTTGACCTTGGCAACTCGCCGGTGTGCAAGAAATCTCTTCTTACCATGGGAGAATCTAAACTGATACTTCGTTGACCGCGAGATCGCAGCCTCGCTGGCAAAGGAGACGCTTTTTTTCCGAGCTCAAATGAGCTTTCAGTCCTATGCTCTGAGAAGAGTGGCTGTGATCTGCGACCGTCGTTAGACTCAACTGGGTTATCGCCAGCAGTACTGGTCGCCTTTTTTCCACTGTAACGTTCTGCCAAAGCTTTCCGAACGGCAGGAGGAAGGTTAAACCGCGACAGATCAAGCGATAGACTGGGTAGCGAAATGGTAGATCCATGAGTAGCAGATTGATCCGTAGGTAAAGGCGTTGTCGAAGAAACTCTCCGAGTAAACATTGGGCTCTGAGGAGAAGAGGGCGCATAGCTTCGCGGAGAGGAAAGAACGGACGACTTGGTGGAAAATTCAGACGGTGATTGGGTCGATTCTCTCGACGGTTTTTGTGGTGGGAGATTGCCAGAGTTGAAAGGTGCAACAACGGAATGCGGCAAACCCAAAAGTTTAGTGCTAAAGCTCAAATCAATCATTCCTGTGTTTTGAGTTTCCGAGGCTTGTGATCTTTGTTCTTCAGGTTCAACTTTCACCGAATGTTTCAGTGGATAAATGACACCGCTATTTACACCTGAAGTCAAGGAGCTAGTTGTAGGCTGGCGGTTTGCGTTTGGCAGGTGTGCTTCCTTGAGTTCAAAATGTGGCGTTCGAGATCTGATAGGTTGGGGTATAGTCTCATTTAGATCGATACTTGGACTACTATCTTCGCGATTTGGTATCGTTGAACTCAGGTCGGTATTTTGCCCTCTTTGAGCGACCCTCCCTTCTTGATACGTCCGAGATCTCCCCGTTCTAGAGTCAATATGCGAGCCACCCTTAGCATCCACAGTTGAAGAGCTATGCAAAGCTAGAAATCCCTCAAGGTTTGGCACAGTGTCACTTAAATCAATTCCAGGTCTGTCAATGTCGCTTTCCATGGTTGTATCGTGATAGCCCAACAGTCTTCTTGGTCTTGGTACTGTGTCACTTAAATCAATGTTACCACCAACATTTGCACCAGGCTTGGCAACAGTACTTGCACCAACGCTGCGATCGCTATTAATAGCCGACGAAGATCCCCGTAGAAGCAAATTTCTTGAACCTCCAGTGGTGCTAAGATCAATCTTTCCCGAGGGGGCATCGCCAGTAGTCCCCGCTGCTGTGTACAAAATGGAGTTGAGATCGACCTCACGACCAGTTTTTGTAACACCCTGACTAGTTTTTTCAGGTTCTTTCGCTTCTTGTATGTTCTTTGATTCGTCCAAATGGGAGGAACTTCGACCAATCTTTTCTTCCGGACCTGAGGCAAAACCGAAAAGCTCATTAGGATTGTTAGAGGATGCGATCGGTTTGAATATTTGTGTCCCTCCAGAAATATTTATCAGGGATCTCGTAGATGATTCGCGATCGTGAGTTTCGTCTCTCGACGCATTCCTCACGGCTGAGTTGACGCTCTGCTCCTGGGTGCTGTTTTCATCGCCTTTGAATACTCGCTGATGATAAGAACAGTACCTGTGGGAACAGGAAAAAGGAAATTATCTCTGCAAGATAAATAGATAAAATAATCAAAATAAATAAATAAATAAAAAGGCTAATTACTATACAACATCTTCTGAGAGCGGGCAAGATGGAGCGAATCCTGTGTTGTGGTTTGCAAGCCGAGAGGGCAAGATGGAACAATCTTGACACCAAAAAGAAAGAGAACTTGGCCAATATCCAAACTGTCTGCTTCCTGAGCTCAACTCCTTAGTCATTTTATCAGTGAATGTATGCATTTCTTATTCACTTACTTATTCCAAGTGGTTGCACCACACTGCACTCCGTCAATATGAACAAAACTACACTGCGGACGTGACAATGACAACTGGGAAAACCCTGGAATGTGTCGCGAGGAAGATCCTTTAACAGACCCACTGCCAAAGGATGACTTTGGTGACGACAGGCTTTGGCTGGGAACAGAAGCTATCTTCTCGCTCTCTGTTGTCACTGTGTTAGGTTTGGCCAATGAACGTGAGATGGAGTCTTCTTGGTTCTGAAAGGAGAAAACATTACAGTACAGTGTATGTGTAGAGTAAGGAGTTGATTTCCACGCAAGAACCAGGACTTTTTCACGCAATACGCAGGTTTATTTATTAGTACCGATCCTCGGAGACCCGGGGGCAGCTTGTCAGGGCGGGACAATTCTTCCCTCCGTTCTGCGCCAGGATCTCTGAGGATGACAACCGCACGTACATTACCCAAATTTACAGTTTTATGGTACCGTACATTTTGCTGTGCAGCATCGAGAAAATACGGTATCTTTGTTTTCTGTTACTAAGTCATTACTCAGAATGAGAAAATACATTTTATAACGAAATAGGTAAAACGTAGCGTAGAGGGTACAAACCAAGGGACAAAGGTGAAAAGTCACATGCAGAGCTAAAAGGGCCAGGCGAAGACAAAAAGGCCAAAATGTTAGGAAAAGGCATAAACAAACAAACAAACAAACAAAACAACGACGACAACAATAGTTCCACTGGAAAACCAGTTTGCCTACGTTATTGCATAGTAGGCAGGCCTCCCTAAGGAATTAAAATCCTTCCAGTTACCTCCGTATCCTTTGGCTCTTTCTTTATTCCGAGTAAAGACCTGAGTTTTTCCTCCCGTTTCTCCCAAGGTAGCGAACTTATGGTTGAGATTGTGCTTGCAGAGGATGCTGAAATATCACCTTTCTGATCGCTTTGACTTGAAACATTGACACCGAATGTTTTATTTCTTTCACTCCCTGACATCAAGGAACTTGAATTTTGAGCAAAACCAAGAGAACTTTGTTTTTCTCTGGTCGAAGATACAGTTGACAATTTTTCTATCGTGAATGATGGCCCGTTTGAACTTTTGGAATTTAATGCTGATTCACTCCTCATTGTAAATGATGATGGAGAATCCGCTCCAAGTTCACGACTTTGTGTGTCTTTGTTTTCTTCACTATTGGCTTTCTCAGTTGATTGATCAGAAGGATTGTTCTTTTTACCCAGAAAAGGGGCAGGTTTTTCTTTTGGAAATTTTTCGAGCAACGAGGTTGCTGATTGATTTTTGTCCGTGACAGTTTCAACTTTATCTTTTCCTATTACAGATACTTGTCTTCTGTCAAGGTTCGGAGGAGAACTTCCTTTAGATGATAGCGACGGGTTGAGTGTCGATAAAGAGTCTCTTTTATCCGTTGTATGACAGTTTGTTTTATCTTCTTTGCTTGAGGAAAGAATTTCCTCTTTAATTGTTACGGAGGAATCCTTGATGGTAGCTGAAGAATAGACATCATTTCTGGCTGATGAGGAGTCCCCTCCTTGGGCATTTGCACGTGATGATAACGATGGGTTAATCGCTGTATTCTCTTTACTTTTTGATTTACTTGATTCCTCAGTTGGCAAATCCTTCGTTGCTTTGACAACAGACGAAAGTGTAGGCTCTTTTGGATGTTCCGCCACAACTTTTTCTTTTGCCATAACTGTGATCTCCATTTTATTATTACGATCAACTTGCACTTTTCTCGTAACTGCCTCAGAGTCTTCTTCCGTTGTGGGGCTTTTACTCTTACGATCATTGTCTTTCTCGACATTTTCTTCCACAGGTCTCGCTAGCTTCCGAGGAGTTCCTTTCCTTGTATTTTTTCCACTTGGACTCCCTGAGGAAGAATTCGCCTTCGGAGACGATGTCCTATCCTTTGACGCTTTTCTACTTGTTGCACCTGGGGAGCTTTTACCCAGGGCTTCCTTATCACGCGGTGACTGTTTCTTCCTGCTCTCAGCTGATCCTTCAGTGTCTTTGTTTCTAGAGCTAGGACTTTTATCACTCTGTTTTTTAGAAGAGACAACAGAACTTAGCTTTTGCCTTGAACTATTGTGTGGCGAGTTGCTGTTACGCCTTAAATCTCCGTCGCCATAGCGACGAGGTTGACTATCACGTCTCGATCTAAACTGTTGATTTGTGTCATGAGGGGGTCTCCATCCATCGTCGGGATACATGTACCCGGAGTGGTCATAATACCTGTCATTATATCGTTCATCAGTGTTCCTTCTCCAATGATATCTGTCATACTCCTGATCCGGGTAATCCATTCCTGGATATTCAGGACCCTGTGGCGGTGGACTGTCTCTAAATTCTCTCATCTGGTCTCTGCCACCATCATTCCATGGTGGATATCCCCCTTCTTGATAGTGCTCTCTTCTGTCCCTTCTCCTATCATGGTAGCGGTAGTCAGACTGAGGCGCACCATCCATCAGCCTGGGAATGGGTGGACCCCTACCCCTACCCCTGTGCCTGTTGTTGTTCATATGTGCCTCCCCACCGTGGTCACTAAAATACTCTACAAAATCAGAAAAATCGTCTGTACTCCAGTCAGCAATTGGCCTGTTTCCCTGTCTTTGACCCGGGCTATCTAGCTGCTGCTTTTCTGGACTCCACTCCCGCTGCTGATCCCTTCGCCAGTTGTGAAGCTTCTCTTGATGGCTGTCACCATGCAAATGACCAGTGAATTCTAATAATCCAACAAATTCCTGCCTACACAAGCTGCAGCGGTGAACACAATCTCTAAAATGTAAAAAAAAGGTAAGTGAAGTCAGAGAAATGCTCCTTTGCACATAAGAATCTGTTAATTTAATATGCCTTGGGTGGTTTGCTAAATCAAGGAAAAGGTCTTTGCATTTGCCTGACATGTTGGCTAACCTAAAAAGGTTGCCTACATCATGTTGGTGAGGTTTTTTTGTTAGGCTGACTTCATTTGACAACTGACACTGGGACTACAAAGGTTAACTATTATTGATAACCTTATTCTTCCACTTTTTTGTCTGCAATTAGCAAGGTTAACTCTTAAATGCCCAGAAGTGACTGGAATGTAACATCTCCAACATTGTCTGGCAAACAGGTGATGACAATAGGTAAATGTATCAGCTGGAAAAATGTTATTTAACAAATAAGAATCCTTCACTGTGCTCCGTTCTGTTGTAAAGCGTCGAGGAAGCGGCTAGAGCATAAAAAAGTGTTAGGGGAAACACAGATATTCTCCCTGGTTTCTCCCTTCTTCGTGGGTGCTCTAACCACTTCCTACAATGTAAGTGTTTACAACAGAACAGAGCACAGTGAACCTGGATTCTTTACTGGTTCTATGAAAAATAATCCATTAAATTCCCCATTCATTACTTTCTAATTTTCAAAACAAACGATTAGAAGATGGCATGACAGCTTTAGGTCCATGTTTTATACTCTCATAAATCACACTTTTTTTTAACCAATCAAAGTGCACATTATATCATAATTTCATATACCAGGTAACCCAAAAATTGTCTTAACTCAGCGTGCAAAGAAAGTAGTGTCTGATAGCCCGTGGCTAGTGGATTTTGCTATCGGGCTAGTGAATTCTGTTTTTAACTTGCCCGACAGGCAAGTGATTTTTTTTGAGGAATTCGAATAACAGAAGAACTGTGAGATCAATTCTGCTCTTCAAAAAGCTTTTGCGGCTAGTTGAAATGACCTCTGGGCTAGTAAATGTTAGCATCAGCTTGCCCGAATGGCAAGCTGTAAAACTGATTTTCTTTGCACCCTGCTTAACTAAACTTCAAGGTTATGAATCAAAGCCAGAAGGAGAATTTCTAACAAGATCTTGGGAGTAAAACAGTTAAAAAATCAATGTCTAGTAAGTGATGAATTGGATCATTACAAGATAATGGGTCAATACCCACTGACACCTCTTAGTTAGGGCAAAACGCTGGCTTAGGGGAAGGGTTTTTGGGTAGTTCCCCAGAATCTTCTACACTACTAATCTGATGAATTTTATTTGGCACTGACTCACATGTACCGATGAACCTCTCCTACAGAAGACCCTATAATACTCACACCTCTCTATTAAAAACAGTACTTTTGGTCCCAGAGGTGGGGATTGTCTATTCCGGGGAGAAAAACCTTGTACCAGAATAATAATTTCAAGCATATTGCATTCGGTTTCACATATTTCAAGGGCTGTAAAAGTAATACACTCTATGAAATAACTTTGAAGAAAAGGCTCTTCTTCGAGCCCAAGAAAACAAACTTCAAAAGCCTGAAATTTCACAAAAGAAATCTTACACATGATGATTTTACCTGTGTTTTCTCAACTCCTTTGAAATTTGAAATTTGAAATTTATTTTCTTGGGCTGCCGTAAGAAATTGTCTTTCATAGTGTTATTACAGATAGCTCTTGAAAAGTGTAAAAAACAATGTGATAGCCAGGGCTTCAAATATTCTGGTATGAGGCTTTTGTCCGCTGAAAATTTAAATTATTCAGTTTCTTACTGAATTCTGTCTTAAAGCTTCTTACCCAATCGGCAACAGGCAAGTCATCCTCTAACAAAACGAACAAGAAGTGGCCCTGGCTAGGCATAATGTGAGAGCTGCGTGCCCAAAGGACAAGCTGGCATTTAAGTTTTTTAGCTGTGAGAGGTGCACAATTTTTCACATAAAGCAAACACTTCGCTCTGCCCCTTTATATTAGTGCATTTACTTAGGCAGTTAACTACATGTATGCATGGAATATGTACTACATTCTATCAAGCTCCCCCCACCCTTTTCCCAACACCTGCTTTTAAAAAAAGGAAGTTATTAACTCCCTTTCCTGTCAACTGCTACATTTACTAGCTTTTGCAATCAGCCTAGAATAAAATCGAAAGACCACTAAAATAATATTATTGCTCTCAAATGATTGACACTTCATGTGCACTGATCATAATTCTCTAATCTCCATATCATACAGTCATTATCTTCACATACATGTAATCTAGAAATAACTGTACCATACTGATTCTTCATCTTACTTTGCTACAACACTTTTTTGATAAATTAAGCCCATTTCTCTATTTATTTCTCCATGAAACCTCTTCCTGCCCAAATGTGTTACACTGTAGTCAAAAGAAACAGTGCTGTTCAAAGAATAACTTAAAGTTGTACTTTTACAGCAACAGTACATAAATCTTTTTCACACCTTCCTTGCTTTCTGTTCAAATTTGTATTGTGAAGCATAGACCATGTATGCTCTTCCAATTCCTGCAATGAAAATTATCCAGAAACAATTATTATTCTATGTTTATGGTACACAGTCATACATGTAATGGCCTGTCTAAAGCCACCCCATCCCCTCACTAAAAACAGGCTAACATGAACAGTGTTCACTTTAATCTGTACTCACTATGATCTCTAGTAAAATGTACATGCATATTCCTTTCACAGAGAGTTTAAGCCATCAAATTATACATCAGTGTCCACTGGTTGTAAGTTCATTGAATGATGTCAAAGTGTGCTTTTGTTACCGACTTCCAAGTATCAAACTTGGCTATTACACTGTCGGTATCAAACTTTAATAGTACGTGGGTAGAAAAACTTGAATATCACAAATTTTACAGGTAGTGAGACGAGCTTCAAACTCCAACTTGAGATAAAATGGGAAACTTGATAATGCCACCGGCATATAAAATAACAAACAAACAAACAAACAAAAAACACTGAACAAAGGTAAGGTCATTCCTCTGTTTTGCAGTGCCCAACTCTTATGCGCATCATTTTGCCGAGATGGTGTCAGCTACCATGGAATTGAGAGATAATGCCGTTTTTGAACTTTTTAAGAGATTTTAGAGACAAGGTGATTCTGAAATACAAATACACTGTAAGGGAAATTTTAAGGTGGTAATAAATCAGGACAGTGTGCTAATGTCAGTCAAAGTTACAGATGACTGTGCCAAAGACTTGCTGAGATCAACAATATTTCATAGAAATCACTCCAACAGTGTGAGAAGCAAGAAATGTAGATGTCTACTCCAGCTCTTTGGCATGTTTCAAGTCTCAACATGGAAAACTCCTTTATTTAACTTGTCCAAACAGTGAATGTGGAGAAACAAAGGGTCATCATGTGTTTAATGGTTCTCTAGCAAGGCCTTATTTTCAATATAAACACAAAACTTGAAACAGGTTGGTTCTGCTGTTCTGGTGTATAGGGTTTTCAATAAGGTTTTAAGTAGGTGCAGGGTGCAAAGAAAATCATTTTTACAGCTTGCCATTCGGGCAAGCTAAAGCTAACATTTACTAGCCCAAGCGTCATTTCAACTAGCCCCAAAAGCTTTTTGAAGCAGAAGTGATCTCACAGTTTTTCTGTCATTCGAATTCCTAAAAGAAGATCACTTGTCCGTCGGGCAAGTTAAAAACAGAATTCACTAGCCCGATAGCAAAATCCACTAGCCCCAGGCTATCGGACACTACTTTCTTTGCACGTTGAGGTGGCAAAAGCTTTGGAGTGGGTGGGAAAGGAAAAAACTTGCACCTGGTGCGAATTGCTAGCACCAAAAGCCGAAGTTACTAGGGGGCTCCAGGGGCATGCCCTCAGGAAAAAATTTGGAAACTTGGGCTTCCAGCATTCTGGATTAAAAATTAGAGTGTTTGAACAGAACACGGATATCATTAAATGTTGGCTTACTTAGGGGTAATTTCCAAAGAAAAGTAGGCGGCAAGTTCATGTGAAGTGGCCGAAATGCCGCCGGCTCTTATTGAGAACCTTGGGTGTAGTGGGTCGAAATCACCGCAAAATCATATGAAATATTTTGTAGTGCTCAAATGACCTCAAAGGAGGATAGTTAGAAGTTTTCAATTCGTCTTAATACCTTGACCCTTTCATCCGATGACTATGAAAGAGAGCAAACCATGTGCCCTTACTATCACAAGACAAAGTAACTAGCACATGTAATTTGCATGTGTACACAGGCTTACTAATCACTCACAACATAATGGTTGAAAAAATTCACATGGCATAATTATCATTCCTTTTAACATGATTATGCCAACCAACTTATTAATTCAAAAACAGATGCAGGAATCTTGAAAAGTGATTTCTTTAAAGGAATATTTTTACACCTAACATTGTAAACTGATAATCTGCAAAAATGTTCTTGTAGCAAATTTTTACTGCCTGAATACAAAAATTAATTTACAGTCAAGGCTGTGCTCTAGCAGTGCCCAGTGAACCGTGGTGCCTCAAAAATCTTAGTCTTCTCATGGAAATCGTATGCTGGGCACCATGGATTTGACAGGTTCAGAGCACTGAGATCCCTTCAATTTTTTCTTTCAAAGAGCACAGTTTTGACCTTGATTCAAAACCAAGCATGGTGATCTCACTTTTCTCTTAGGTCAGTTACTCCTATTGCCACCAAACCATGTGTAGACAAAAAAAAAGAAAATTCACAGTGCTGAAAATATTTGAAAAATCCACTGATATCCCTTTTCTGATACATTTTGTACATTCTTGTTTGTGTCCGTAAACACCATACAGCAGACATCCATGATGGAATTCTTGTAAAGAGAGTTCACCAATTACATGTACAGTTGATAATCGATTGGGTGGGTCAATCCGATTATTTCTGAAGATCAGTTTTGAAATCTTAGCCGATTCCCAGCAAAACTCTTAATAGAGGTTTGACTGTAATTCGAAGCATCTGTACTAATCCTGGGCTGTCACATATGTCAAATATTCTTTCAAATTCTTCAATCATTCTCAATACAGCTAAAAAAAAGACCTTTATCAAAACTATCTTGTACCACAAGCATATGAGATTCAATACGTCATTCATTCTAAATTAGCACTACAGACTGTGGAAAAGACTCATATGTTAATTATCAACAAAACACTTTGTAACTGTTACACTGTATAGAGACAAGCTACATGTAAAAGAAGAAATGTATCGAAATGATTTACTTAAATTGAACGATGTTATACACGTAACGGACACTTTACAAAAAAAACACAGATAAATAGAAATTTTACTTGGAAAATTAACTGTATGAGCTTATAATTTAGGGTTGATACCAGGTGATAATGAAAAAGCGAAGGAACAACGCATAATTTACAACCTAACTGTCAAACAAACGCATAATACAGCTTTGTAAGGCTATACAAATGCACTCACATTTTGGGTTGTAAAATCCAGGCTGCATAATTCACAGAAGTATTCACTGTTTGTACAATCGAATGAATCAACGGGCATTTCCAATCTCATCAAATATCACGTCGACCCTCAAAACTCTGGCGTCATGTCGGTCACTGACTGCAGCAGACTGTCGTTCTCGCAAACGTCAGTTGAACTTTATCTCGTAACCTCCAGCCAAAACGGTCAAAAAGCGATTGTTATGGTCATATCATCTAAAAGGATAGGGGTTCAGATTTCCACCCAAAATTCATCAACCATACACGCGTTTTTAAATGAGCAAACGTGCCAGTTTATCAGCCTCACACGTAGTGTGACAAAGATGGAGGAATCGATGCGTAATGCTCCGGAAGCAAAAACGTGGGTTTTCCAGGATACACGGACGTAGGAAGGAATTCCTTTATGATCGTTTCGCAATTAGAAATATGTTGACATTCCCTACAGCTTGGAACAAAACAAGAATATTTACACCCTATGTGATCAACAATGCGTTTTCTCACCCCAGATGCAGAACTGTGTAGAATATGATTCCCTTTTCAGCGGTCTGTGACAAAAGCCTCGCTTTCATTCGGGAATTTACCGGAAGTGTGTACAAACTTAGTCACGTCTGTTGAGTGGGTTGTTCCGGAAGAGGAAGTGAATAAGAGAAACATAATTTCCGGCAAATGGTGTGTCAGCAGACAACGTAATAGATTCGAATAGTTCCTAGACGTATATTTTAAACTGCCGTCAAGAAAATCGATTGCCATATATGTGACAACTGTCACGCCTGCTTTCGGGATGGGAGCGGAAGATATGGGGACCGGTCGTTTTTAAAATAACTGGGTTGAGGGACAGTGAAAAAAGAAACACCTATTTCTCTTATTAAGTTCTCGTTCTTTAGTCGTTCTTATTTGGTGAGTCGATAAGCTGCTTATTGTAGAACAATTCTAGAATTTATATGACATACCGTAAATCCTCTATTAAGCCCCCGGGGGTAGGCTCCATTTGAGGGGTGGGGGGGGGGCGCACGGGCGCTTAGAGACGGGGGGCTTATTTAGTTTAGAAATGATGATGGTATCAGTACTCCATAAAGAACTAGAATACAAAGTGGAAAAGCTCAAGTCAGAAAGTTTTAGGTCAAGTAGCCGAGGATCAGAATCAAATCCGAACTTCCAGTTGGTAAATGAACCATCCAGGATAAGTCCACACAAAGTTTTATGGTCGTGATTGATTAATACAGACTATCATTTATTATTGAAGAATAATTAGGGGTGGAAAGAGGGGGTTATTATCTTTCTTCCCCTGAAAAAGGGGGGGGGGCTTATTAGAGGCGAGGGGACTTATTTGAGAGGATTCACGGTAAGTAACGAAATAATAATTTAACAAAATCAATTATTTAGTTAATTCATCAAAATGCTAGGAGAAACACTATTGACTGTCTTGCGCTAAGAACCTTACCTCTTTTCCACTTTTGTAGAACAATTTCGAAAGCCGGATAATTTGGATAAAAAAACACAAACCGGAAATTAATGGTAAACAGTATAAAACTTTGCGGGGTTATTCAGATGTTTGGGGTTGACAGCTTCAGTCACAAGGTTTATAGAATAGTGGATCTGTGGCTGATTCTTGTCTTTTTCTTTAAAAAAAGCGACATTGATCGAATTTTTGGGGTCACCTTAGTCTCAGCAAAAACCCGAGCAGTACCCACTGGGGAGTCCAAGTTTCGCGCCAAAACTGACGTCGAACGCATTTCTTGGTCGCCGCTGTCATGTCAAAGCATCGCAGTCTGCTGCTGTTGTTTATCGTCTTCATCAACTTTTAAATGTTTTCGCCAGGCCAAAAGTGATGCGATCGATGTACAGGGAGTTAAGGGAAAGTACACAGAATCAGGAAAAAAGGTAAGACGATTGAGAGTGTAAATAATCGTTAAGTTGCTTACGCTCAAACCAACTACAAATTCAAATAATTATAGCAGCGAAACCCTGATTCGCGAAAGATCGACCGAAGCAATCGAAATTTACGAAATTTATAACGTCTCTGTTGCTGGATTGTTTGAAAACCATACCTCGGTAACAGATCCTCCTGTTATAGTTTATTAATAATTTACCTACGTAAAATAACTACTGTTCGCTTTACCATTCTCGATCGTGGACACGAGTGATTTTGTCAGCTGTTTTGCTTACTGGCCAGTCTCATCAGAGGAAGAGCAGTGCTTTGAAATTTATTTCGAAGTCTGTATGCTTCAAATAATAAGGTAAGATGGCTTAGATGGCAAAAAATTGCGAAAACATTCGATAAGGCGAAAAATATTTAGCAATCGTAACTCGATATATCCCGTGAACAGTGCCGTCTTATTGTGAGTTGTGAACAAACACCGGATAAAATTTGTAAAAACAAAAACTCACAAAAACTTAAGCTTACCTTCCGTCGTCAGCGCGTATTAAATATGCCCTTGCAGTGTAATTTTAAAATGGTCTTTCGAGAAGAGAAAATTGATTTCATTTAAGACACTGCTCACACGTTGTTGCGTATTCTAGGACAAGAAACCAACGGGGTGAAATTGACATTTTGACCTTCTCTTGGTGGCGCGCGAAGTCGGGGGGGGGGGGGGGGGGGTGTTCTTTGTGGTATAGGGGTGGTATTTGGAACCCTTACTCATTAACCTAGTGCAAAGATAGAAACATCTAGCGAGTGAAAAAAGCGCGATTGCAAAACTTGAGTTGGTTACCGACGCCACCCTCTCGCGTTTCACATTGATGCGCTAGCTAAGTTCGTGCGACCATCGTATAAGAGAAAAATAGGATCTATTTTAATAGGACTATGACCGACCAAGTACACACTCATATTTTACCTTGCGTCGGCCCATGACCTTCTTACTTGCAATCGCGTTATAATACCAACTTAAGGACAGATTCAGACATGTTTAGAACACGCCGACATACATCCCTGTTCAGGAAGAAAAGCACAGAACCAAAAGCCCTCCTATCTTCCAACTTCCCAATTAATTTTCCTCTTGCTTCACAAATCGTTAGAGAACTTTCACCCTCAGTGTACTATAGCAATCAAAGAGCGGCATAGGACTCGACGGCAGTTGAAGGATGATGATGATCAGGATGATTTCAATGATGATCCCCATGCTCACCCACAGGTTTTTGAAAGCCGGGGAGATGAGAAATCGCGCTCTTAAAGACCCCCCCCCCCCCCGCTCTCTCTTCCGCCACGCCTGTCTCGGTGGGGTATACCTTCATCAGTCAGGTGTTCAAATATAAATTGACCTCAAAAGTTTATCCCCTGGGCGTGAGTTAGAATGAAGAATACTCCTGTCAAAAAATAAACGCCGTTTTTAGGGCTACTAACGAAGGATGTGTATCGATTCAGGAGAAAAAAGACATTTTTATTCATGTTATTTATTTTATTACTTTTTTACCGGCTTGTCATTTATAGTGAAGTCTGAGTATCCCTTGAAAGAAAAGATCTTGAGACCACTAATACCTTTACTCGCTGAACGAAAGGGAAGTTATCCAAAACGTTATTTACAATTTGCAACCAAAACAGAAGCTGTTTTGATTTTGAACTCAGGAAACTGAGACAAAACATTTCGAGGACATGGATCGAGTAGCCGTAATTAATTTTTTGGGGACGTTTCCTCTTTATTTTCGGAAGTCCTTTTTTGTGGATAATCGCAACGTGATAAAATGTGAAAAACACAACCTCCGTAAATCTTAGAAAAATTTTAGGCACCATTTGCTCCTTGGAATAGACACTTTACAGAAAATGCCATTGGGGCCCTGTATAAGAAAATTTTTATATGCTCATTTCCCGTTTCGAGAAACAAATTGAATGTGACGTTTGCCGTTTCTTCTTTGTTAGCGACCTTAAGATCGAGGTTTGGCTATCTTACCGTAATCGGTGAACCGCAGTTTTAAGTAAGCCGTCTGCCCATGTTTGGTGCATAAGATTCGCGGGTGGTTGCTCGCGACTGCGATGTTTGTTTTCCGGCATTCATTTGTTGACTTCTATTTTAGCTTGGAAATCGTTTTTCAAAATTACCTCCGGGCTTCAGTTAATTCGATAATTAATAAGCAAAAGAGTTCTAAAACGTACTGTAACCTCTCAAATGGGGAATTGTGATGTTTTAGCGCGCAAAAATCTTTGCGGTAACCGTAAGTTACTTACCTTTCAGACTTCTAGTCCAGAGCGTGATGTAGCCGTACAAACATAGCCTGTACACAGGCGTTGTTTTTTTTTCTTTCTTTTTGTTCTTTTCGAAAACATCGGCGGGTTCGCGAGCGAAGCGAGCACACGAGAACGAGCGCAAAGCGCGGGAAAGAAAAATTAAGAACGTCTATTTTCTTCTTCCCCCACCACTACCCCCTTGCGCTGGCGGTCAATAAATCCCCTGCGGTTTATATTTTATCAACGGCGCTCGGCGTACTTAGAAGAGAAAATAGAGGGTCTGTGAACAGGCTAGTACAAACATAACCTCAAACCGCATATCCCGTTCCAGGTTGCAAGATAGTCGGATCTCCCTTCCTTTTTTCCTTTTTCGGGCGCCCCGCCACCCTTTTTGCGTGCCTTTCACTTTCGCGTCTTTCCCACTTTCTGAGAGCCTGGAACAGGCTACAAACCGCAGCACTAGTCACGTGACTTCTTGACGTTCGCGGTTTCGGGAACTACCGAAAAACTGTTATGTTACGTCGAGCTATTCTTCATCCAGAACGCCATCGACTACAGCGGGTTTGCCCCTTCCCTAAAAGATTTCGAAAATTTGTCGTCTTGGCTGAGGATGTATCGATGTTTCCCGGCTCGTTTTCATATGTACCATTATTTCGTTCACAGAAGTAAGAAGTAATCTTTGTACACCATATCTAATATTTAAACAGTATTAGATTTTGCTCTGCAATTTCAACGATAATAGCAACCTTAAACATGTTTAATAAATTAACAGTACCACAGGAAAGTATGGCAAGCTGCAGCTTTCATTTGAAGTTCTCAGTTATCATAGGGTTTCATCCACAAATTTAAAAAAAAACACCCTTGGCTTATATAGAGCGATAAACAGTACCACCGGAAAATAGTTAGAACCACCTTGTGCAAAATAATAAACAGTACCACAGGAAAGTACTCCTCGGTAGCTTTCACTTGAATGGTCACACCGTAGGATTTCATCCACAGACGTAAGAGTTATAACCACCTTGTACAGCATAATAAACAGTACCACAGGAAAGTACTGCTCAGTAGCTTTCATTTGAATGGTCACACTTAGGTTACAGGTGTCCTTATGATTTCATCTGCAAACTCAAAAGTAAGAAATAGAATCATGTCTCAAAACTGACTCTACATGTGCTAAGGCCAAGCGAGGGTAATAATAAAATCAACCTTTAAACAGAGGTACCTTTTAGAAGACTGAGTTCTTTTTGTCCTGGCGGGCGCTTGTATTGCCATTGTCTTTAATAAGATAACAAAGCACTCTCGTGATCACACGACCAGTCAATACCGATAAAAATCAATGTTTTGATCAGGTAACGACGTTGTTTGCTTATATACTGACCGCAGTATTTGAAGGAATTGACATTGAATTGCGACGCTCCACAAAGCGGTGACCCACAAACAGAGACGCACAAATCGAAGATCGGATTTTGTTGAGGGTCTTTTTCATGAAATATAATACATCTAAATTGCAAATTAAGGACAGCAGGTGTGGAGTTTGAAACAAAGAAAAGGTGTGATCCTTGGAAAATCTTTATCCTTGTAAGCTGCCGTTGAACGATAAAAGGGAGTTTAAGCAACGACGAAGGCGACGGCAACGAGAACGGCAAAAAAGCAATTGCTGGTTTGCACGTGACGTACGGCGGCCATGTTGGTGGCCAAGAACAAAAGCATTTCTCTCCTCTGGGAACTAAACTTTATTTTCATGTACACAAATTGTATTTTCATGCACATTAAGGGCTTTAGATTTCTTAGGAAGATCCCGGAATGAAGAAAATATGGCAAAAGGTTCACTTCGAGCCATGAGCCCTGTCTCACGCCGTAACTTCAAAACGGCCAGCTGCTGGACGAAAATTGGGCTCTTTCGGGACGGCTTATTCGAAACGCTGCATGGTGCAAATGGCTCCATGTTAGGTAGGAACTTCCAAGCTCATTTCGGAAAAGAGTGATAGCCTGGGACCGACAATTTGACTAACAATAAATGACTGTTCAACTGTGACGAAAAGACGGATCGAAACGCGCAAACAACGTTTCAGAGTCTTAATAGCCAATAACATCACGGCTAAATAATAACGCGACCTAATTGACCAATCAGGTCAATAAAACCCGAGTTTAATACTATCAACTGACGTGATACAACTCACTTTGACTCTGAAGCAGGTTGTCGAAACGCCAGTCACTGTCAACAACAGTCCTATTCAGGACTACGTTCACCCGGACGATCATACTCAAACTACTTAAGAAATGACTCGTGGGTTGAAACCTTTCACAGAAGAACTTTTCTTAAATAAGAAACAAAATGGTTCTTTTACCTTAACTAAAACTCTTGCTACCTGACTTAGAGGATATGCAGATTACTTTTGTGACATCAGCGTTTCTGACAATGCACATGAATTTTAACCTATTGTCTCTTATTAAGAAAAGTTAATATAACACGACGTAAATATTGTATAAAATAGTATAATTTATATTTATATAGTTTTCTGCGTAAATATTTCTTTTTTTCCCTTGTTTTCTCTTTTATAAATAGATACTCAGTTCACTTTTAAGGACTATAGTCCATATGACGCGAATGTTCAATGTACAATTTGTGAAATGCTATGACAAATCCCTACAGGTTATGAGCTCCTTAAACGCTCTTCTGTAGTTTGAACTCTGAAAAGCGTAAATAAAAGGGTTCAAAATAGAAGATAGGAGAACAGAAATCAGCGAGAAAACTTGAAGTTCATTATTCGCTAGTCCATGGATTTGTAGCTCTTTGACAACAACAAACGGAGCAAAGGCCAGAAAAAACACAAGCGTAACGACGATTGATAGCTTAATGACTCTTTTCTTTTCCCTGGCGTCAACATGGACGGGTAGGTTCATAGGGATAATCCTGCGTCCAAAATACAATGCGCGAATTATGTGCAAATAACAGTAGATTAACACCAGAAGAGGAAGAAGTATAGCTATGAAAAAGGCAGTGGTCCAGAAAATCATTTGTGCCTCTGCGCTCCATGTTCGTGCACACCCGTAATCTGAGTTGAAATGGTTAAAATAGACCAAAGGTGTGACTATAAGTGTTGAGATAATCCAAATGGCTGTGATAAAATACCAAAGGGTTCGCCTGCTGAACTTGAAACCGGTGCTCAAAGGTTTTACTATAGCGTTGTAGCGTTCCAGAGCTATCATCGTGAGTGTCAATATGGAAATGAAAGAAAAGGCTGGGTAATAGGAATTGACCTTGCAAAGGACCCTGGCAGCTGTCGGCGAGGGGAACGTTCTGGCCGATCCGAAGGAATAACCAAGAATGCACGCAAACAGGTCCGCACCAGCTAAATTTGCGAGTAAAACGTTTGTCTTGGTCCGAAGATATCGCTTCTTCTTAACAGCTACGATGACGAGCAGGTTCCCTACGATGCCAACTGGCAGCAGGACAATTGATGTGACGAGAAAAGATACAAGAGGAAATAAATCATCATCTTCAGTTGATGTGTTGTTCGTGGTTGAGTTTAAATTTGGCTGGTTTTCGAGAGAAAAGTTCATTGTCATTGTTTCTCAATCTAAGCTTGATAATTATTGGCGATAAAAGCCAAGTTATGAGCTCTTAGTGTTCAATACATTTACTGTTTGATATTGCTAAACTAGGACCTAGCGTGTCCACGATATTGAACTTTCTAAAAATGACCTTCATTATTAATTGTATTTTAAATTGGTTTATTGTTATAACTTTTCATTGTCGTCATTGTTTGAAATTGCATGGGTTGCAGTGTTTCCTTATTCCACTTTCGTACAAAAATATCACCATTTTTATCCAAAATATCGCCTGAAATAGGCCATGATGTTTGAAAACACCTGTTAGATTTAGTAATATTTTGTACATAAAACAAGCAATGTTTGCCTATGAGTCATTACTCAGCAGATTTCAAATCGTTCAGTTAGCTGACTTTTCATTGTTCTAGTTAATTAATGACCAGAGATTTCAGTGGAAATGGGGTTGTGGTTGACCCGCATTTCTCGTGCCGCGACTTTATTTAACTAATATATCATACTGTAATTTCGAGTGATATGCGATATTTTGGCCACACGTTAATTGCATTTTTTTCCTGAAACAAAGTCCTGCTACAACTGGGATCAATAAAGAAGGGAGTAGTGTAACCTCAAAGCGTTTTACGACTTTTTTTATTTCACTCTTTCGTGACTTTGGAAAGTTTTCCGAAGTTGCTTTATTCGTAACTAAGACGACATGGATATGCTTGTAGTATGAGTCCACTGACGTTTCCGAAAAGCGCTGATATTTAGCCTGCGAGTCGAGATCTTGCACCCAGACTTTTTTGTCCAAGGAATTTACGTGTCACAAGAATTTAAGCCAGCTGTTATAAAAATTTTTAAAGAAGCAATTTTGCGTGAGAAAGCTATAATAAATATTTAGATCAAGAATGATGAGAGTTCATAGCAAGAGCAAAGTGTCTTGTGGAGTGAAATATGTTGACCTCATTTCAAACTATTCTCTACAGCTTATTCGTCACTTGAGCGGACATTGCGTGACTATCCGAATAGGATCGTTTTCACATGACGTCACAGCGGCCATATTGGTGTACAAAACAATAAATGGGCGGCCATATTGGTGTACAAAAAAAAGCCCTGTGGGGATTGAACTCTTTTTCTTCTGTAAAAACGTTCTTTTGTTCCAATAAATTTGCTGAGAACGATCTGCTGCATTGTGTTGTATTGCATTGTACTGTAAAGGCTTTCGCCAGTTTTACGAAGATTTTCCGAAAATTTACCGAAGATAACCGAAAACGCATAACCATGTGTATTAAAGGTGTCTGAAGATAGTTTGAGTTTGGCTATGCCAAAAGTTAGTTAACTGGCGCAGATTTCTTGAATAGATTCCCTTAAAATGTGCTGTGTATGGAACACGTATATCGACTTATGGGTTAAACGAAACTTAACTACCAGTTTTAAGAAATAAACAACTTTATTGATTTGACCTCTTTGATTCAATTAGGATAGTTTTTCTACCTGATCGATGATAGAAAATTTTCCCTAGAAAACATTCCTTTCCAGAATTTCCACAAAAACAGAAAAATCGACCGAACCCGGTTATTTTTAAAGCCATTTTGATTTGGAAATTGATATAGAACTTGTATTTCATAGCACTAAAATTGTTTCTTTACTTCCATAGCAACTAACTAATGCTCTAGAACGTTAACGAAAACTGTCTCCTTCGTAACAAAGCAAATATACTTTTCAGGAGCAAATACAAGCAGAGTCGGAAGCGATGTCAGTGGCTACGTCACTGGAGATATTTTGAATATCAGAGAAGCCTTCATCAAAAGGTACGACTTTTGCTATAATCATAGTTTTATTAAAGAGACCGCAGTAGTTAATTTGGCAGAGTCATGGAAACCCCGTGTAGCAAATAAACAAGTCAATTAGTCCTTCCTGTTAGTAACTTAAGGTTGAATTAAATTGTTAACTGTGAGGTGCACGGGACTTAGTCAGAACGCTTTCATAAAATGGTGCACGTCGAATTTCATGTTGAAGAGATTTGTATTGTGGACTTTTGTTGCATTAATTAGACACACTACAGAAAAGATTTCCCTTTGCGTCATGTTGGCTGGAACATATACAGCTTGCTAGGGACGCTATAAGACTGTTTCTTTACATTTAAGAGTTTATGAAAACCAGGCTAGTAAACATTCTGTTAATTTCTCTCAACTTCCACCGTCTTAGCTTGTTTACTGTCTTGTCTGTTTATGTCCCATCTTCTCTTGGTTGTTTCGTGGTTAGGGATTTGTGTAGAAGAGGCTGTGGACAGCCGAATTCACGTTCTTTCTAAAAGAGCTGGTTGATTAACACGAATTCGTCTTGTTGCCTCCAAGCTAAGAAGTTTTTGTTTTCTTTTTTATTACAACTCTTATCCAATTTTACGGTAGACTATAAGAATATTAATTGTGTGTTTGGGCCTTGTGATAACCTGTTTTCGTAAATGGAATACATCAATGACTCTTAACGGGAAATTAATTAGATGACGAAGCAATTCTCGTGTTTAAGGTCGCAGAATAATCGTTCTCTTGTGCAAATTGTGATTCCGACTATAGGCGAATTCTTGTTCATTATATTTCTGGCCTCATTCTCTAATCAAGCTGTTAAAATAAATTCTCTGAATATTTACATTTACATTTTGCATTTACATGTATTGGGTCGGTAAAATCGTTAAGGTATCAAACCAAGCGTAAAAATAAAAACAAATAAATAAAGTAAGTAAGTAAATGAATAAAATACAGATATATAGAGGATATTACACGGTGGCGCGAAGATATGAATTTTATTTTCGAGTGGCAAAAGAATATTTTACGAACGAGCGCAGCGAGTAAAATATTGTTTTCGCCACGAGAAAATAAAATTCATATCTTCAAGCCGCCGTTTAATGTTCTTTTTATTATATAGACAAAAAGACATTGATAAAATAATAGAGGGAAATTACAGAGATTACGTCATCGATAAACTCACGCGTGAGATTATGGAAAATAAACCACTCGGGTCCCGGATGTAGTTTTTATGAATTTAACGAGTGGTATATTTTCCAGTAAAACACTCGTGTCTATATAATAAATTGATATATATAATAATGATAATAATGAGGGAGTTTCTTATCTTTTGAATTTCTATAGATTGGGTTGAGCTGCATGCATGCTTTTTTCTAGTACCCTTTCTTCGTTTCGCTCCAATGCATAAGTTGAGGGATATGTTCCACATATTTTTTGGCCACTTCTAAGATGTTATTTTTCTATAATGGTTTTTCGTACCTTGTTCTAGCTTAAAACCTATGGTAGAAGTTTTAATAAGCATACTGTGAAAGTTACGAAGATACCTCTACGTCAGATGACTGACTTACGTATCGTTAACTAAAATCTCAAAAGGAATGTCTCGTGTTCGAGGAGTTAAGTCATTTTGAAATAGACCACGTTTTAGTCCAAGAGAAAACCTTGACGTAACGTTTCTCATTTCAAACTGAAGAACTTTATCGCGCTAAAACTTTGTATAAAAAAAAGATGCCCTGAGGTCTTTTGCAGTGAAAATAAAAAGATCAATACATGTCGTTTTTTAAACATGCATGATGATGACTAGATGACAGGTGCATCAAACAAGCAATAGACTGTCCTTTCTTGGCATGACTATTGTTCAGATAAAAAATAAATCAAACCACATTGTACTCTTTTGTAATACACAATAGTATACACTATAAACAGTCAATTATCTCGTGGCTTTCTGTATTTACAGGTTGTTAAGTATGCAAATTCAGCCTTTTCCACCGTTTTGCTCAGCTTAGTAAGTTACTAAGTATTATATTTCGTCTTTCGGTTATTATTTATGTACAATTTTTGCGTGTTCCGGGATTTGGTGGAAAGATTGGCGACGAATATCGAAAAAATAAAGCCGTTAATCAAAAGAAGTCGACATATATATTGCATTCAGGCTATAGAATTATCCAGTTATGGTGTTTAAATACCTGATTCTTTTGCAACAAAACTCACATTTTAATTATTATCAAAGGACAAAAAGCGCTTAAGGTACTAAATCATTATCAAATCAATACTAAGAAAAAACAGCTATCAGCAGAGTTCTTACGAACTAATAAAAAAAACAAACAAGCTTTTTATACTGTCTTTGAATCAGTTTAATTGAAAGCTATGTGTCTTGCTCAGTTGCCAGTTCGTGTACGATTCTGTCTAGGTACAACTTGTTTGCGTCCATTGGCTGCGCTACTTATGATAGCTTTTCGGCATCTATCGTATCGTAAATATCTCGGGCCAATTTGGCTCAATGTTGTGGGTTTTCGTGTAGTAGCAGATCATTAGCACATCGCTTGCGATAAAAAGATACCGTGTAAATTAACAGTTACTTCTTCAAGAGATGTAGAATATATAAAGACAAACTCACCTTTACTTAGGATGAGATCGAGGAATAAACACAGATGATGAATCAAACACTTGACGGCTTGTACTGCAAGCGCCTTACCCGCTTTCATATCGGCAGTTACTATTTATGTACACAAGGTATTGAATAAGTAACTTATTGTCCTACATGTAAATTGACCATGAAACGCTTATCAACATAATAGGTACATATTAATGAGATATCACGCGTGGAAACAACTTGCAAAGTTTAAGACCCTGTTTACATGGAGTGGGGGACCCCGGTCTAGTGGGGTAGGTTTCTTTTGTTTTCACGCTCTGGCGGACAAAAAACAAAAGAAACCTACCCCATTAGACCGGGGTCCCCCACTCCATGTAAACAGGCCCTAAGTCTTCTGATACAACCCTGTAACTTTTAGCCCTTTGTCTTACTCTGACAATAGTGAACTTACGCAATAAGACGGAATAGGAAAGACGACGGCAAACATTGTGTGACAAGCGTGACAATAATTTTGTTTGAAAAAACCTTCCGCCAAACTTCACATTCCTAAAACAGATCTTTTTGTAGAAGAGCAAAAAAAAATTGATGTTAAGTGAGTTCCCGACAAAACACGCAAGTAATAGCCCCGTCACGTTTGCCGCTTTCAAGCGTTTCGCCGTCCTGTCGCGTAAACTCACTAATGAGTTAATGTTGGCCGAGAGGGTCTGGTGTACTAAATCCCAATCCTCACTTCTGAACATTTACTTCCGTCTCAGTGGATTGCAGTCCCTACATATTCACTTCCGCCAAGATCCGAATACCCATTCACAGGGTTCGCACAGTCTTCAAAAGTCCTTAAATTTTAGGGGAAGTCCTTGAAAAGTCTTTGAATCCCATTTTTCCTTAAAAAGTCCTTAAATTTCTGTGCAAGTCCTTGAAAAGTTCTTGAATTTTCTTTAACTTTGAATTTAGTGGCATGGAAAATTGTTTTTTGATGATGTTTGGTTGTCCAAGACAGAATATGAATCATAACTCAGAGCATTTAAAGGTTATTTACACAAAGTACTCAATGTTTTATGCAATAATTAACTATCAATTTAAGAGAAGTAAACTGAAAAATGTAGAGACGTTGGTGAAGAAAACAGTTCAAGCCTTAGATCCTTAAAAGAATAGACTGGAAATGTGCATTTTTGTACAGTCCGTGAAATTATATTCCTAGTAGGTGGTCCTTGAAAATCTAATGTGGTCCTTGAAAAGTCCTCGAAAAGTCCTTGCAAAATGGTTGGAATTTTTTGTATGAACCCTGATTCACAAAACCTATCCGATGTAGCCTGTGTACAGACGCCCCCTCGCCTCAAAAAACGGGGAGAGAGTATCTTTCCCCCCCTTTTTTTTTGGAGGGGAGGGGGCGTCTGTACACAGGTTAATCCGATGTGACACTCCACTTTCTACTGTCTACGCTGCGTCCGATTCCGATCTTACACCTGTGCAATGTTTCTTGGACTGCTGTTTTAAAAGGAAATACACGTCTAAGGCTGTAAGTGTATATGATATCATATATAAGAGAGGCAAGATCGCAAAAGTATCAAACTCTACAGGATACCCACTTTTATCTATAATGCCTCGTGCCAAACCGTGTAGCTACCATCTTAGAAAAGAAACTTGTCAGAAACCTAAGCTTTAAAAACTCTTTTATTAACCGTTTAGTTTTAAAAAAATGAATTAGCTTTGTAATATAGTAGATGTCAATTCTTACTTTTTAGCTTTTTATACCTTTAACTACATGTTAAATTTCTTAATTAATTACACTTACTTGTAACACAAGATATGTATTTTTATCTTTTGATGAATAAGATTTTATTATTATTATTATTATTATTATTATTATTACTATTATTATTATTATTATTATTGTTACTTTCGAGATCGGCACGACGCTGCTTCTCAGCTACGAGTTTCGCGCAGGCGCAAAAGCTATCCAGTTAAGTCTGAACATAGCCTTCGTCCGAACACAGCTCGCCTGCGCATGCGTGGCAGGAGTTTGGAGAGGAAGAACGCAACCGTTCGTAAAGATATGTAAAACAAATGTGTATGTCTTCTATTTGGTTACGAGATGATTTACTGGAACACATGGTTCGTACAATCTTGAAAAGGTCTTGAATTTTAGTAGTTGTCTTGAAAAGTCCTTGGATTCAAATAAGGTCCTTGATTTAGTATGGTGGGTGGCACGAAGTTGCCATTAATGTCGCGACCGTGTGGAGCAATATCTTCTCTCACTCTCTTTGGAAGTACCGTAAAATTCCGAAAATAAGCCCCTCCAAATATAAGCCTCCCAAACCAGTAACGTAAAAAACCCTCCGTTAAATCGTCCCTCCAAATATAAGCCCCCCGGGGGCTTGTAATTGGGAAATTGCCCTCAAATACAAAGTAAAACAAGGCAAAAACGGTAAATTTACTTCCAACTATAGGGCTAGCCCAATCGATTTTGAGACGCAAATTTCCCTCCGTAAATAAGCCCATCCGAATATAATCCCCTCCAAAAATAAGCGCCTCAAAAGGGAATTTGAAAAATATAAGCCCTAGGGCTTATTTTCGGAATTTTACGGTATCGCCTTTAAACTTCCAAAGTTACCTTATTTTAAAGCCCCCTTTTTAGCAGTGTTGATGGATATTCGTGTACTGCTCTTCATCTAAAGTTGAAACAACAGCAACAACAACAAAAAAAAAACCGTGGAGGAGTCTATTCTCCATGCTAAGTGATTAAATCTTCTTGCACGCTCGTTTTTGATGAATGTTAACCATCCAGTTTACAAGCACGGATTCAAAGTAAGATACCGAGAAGATCTTGTATAATCGTCCATACTAAAACTCTTTATCGTCCACTTTATTTTCAGCATCGCTGCTCTTCAAGTTGTAAGGAATTCTAATGCATCTTTTCAACGACCGGCGAAAGGTGGCATGTGACGAAAATGAGCAAGCCAAGGCATGATGCATCATGGGAAGGACGAGTCTGTGACTTTGCTCCTAAATAAACATAGTGAGTGGCGGCTTCTTAAGAGGTAGGGTTGCTTGGTTACCTAAATTGCCCCAGATTGACGTTGATCCAACTTGCGTGTATTATGCAGTGGAACCTCTCCGTTAGGGCACCACCACCACCACCACCATTAGTTCAGAGGACACTTAATCACACTTGCCTCGGTTCCGAAGGTGTCCCTTGAACAGAGGCTCCACTGTATTGTAATCGGTCAAGTTATCTGCTTGGAAAAACTGCAAATTGCTTTTATCCTTTGAATATTATAGATTCAATTTGGGATAAGATACACCGTATTCACAAATGGCGGACACGCGTCCCCTTTGATTGCAAACAGCAAATCATTACTAAACATTAAAAGCAGAAGACATCCAACGTAACTGTATTTAAAAAGAAGTCCGTACAAAGTTATTTTAGGTGGAATCCGTGCTAAACACTCTGGAAGTTCACTGAAAGTCTTCATTTGAAATTTTTGTTTATCCTCCAACGCCTCGCTTTCATGACTAGGCACCAGTTTTTTCCCGCGTGTCCGCCATTTGTGAATACGGTGTATAGCCGTGTTGTAATTTCTGTTCAGCTTTCTGGGAGCCCTTTACTCCGGAGCGTCCATTTTTCACTGACAAGTGTCACAGTAACATAGGCTGTCAGTCTATTTTATGATTTCTTTTCTCGCGAAATTCGCTCTGTCCGCAACCGTCCGAACAATCCAAGATGGCAGCTGATCCTCTGTGGGCTGTTTGGCCCATTTATTGTCATCCGCCATTGCTGAAAATCCTACTCTCCTCTAACTGATCGCAGAGTGCTCTTCAGCGCGAAAAATGAATCTTTTAATAGCCTGAATAGCTTGAAAATCTGGGAGGCTTTGATTCAGCGAGGCCTCATATAAATGATGAGCTCCCTTTGAGGCTATTTTTTGTTTGTTGTTTTTTTGCATATTCTTGGCGTTTTTAAAAGGTCATTTCTCGATGGCCCCGGACGTTTTTCTTATCGAATTCTCGTAATTATTTTCTTGAAGGCCTTCCTGAATTCCTTGCTTCTCCAAGCATAAACAGCTGGATTGATACACGCGCATAGAGAAGCCACTGTCGATAAAATCTGCATAATCAGTTTCATGTCCTTGCGTTTTTCCAATTCGAATTGTTGATACAGAGTCCCCACAAGAAGGGGGAAAAAGCAAAACATAAACCCACCAATAACGATACCGTATGTTGCAGCTGCTTTGACCTCGAGTTTCCTGACCGCTCTCCTCTCAAGATGAGCCACGTTTTCAAGTTTTCCCCTCTGATCACATGAAACTTTTATGATGTACATATAGCTTCCCAGAGTGACAATAATCGGCAGTATGAGAAACAAGGCAATGATCAATGCAGCGAAAACTTTGGAGGTGTTCTCGAAGCTGTGATCGTACGGGTGATGTAGGCAGAAATGGAACGTGTCGTAGTAATCGACAAAATCTTCGTATTCCGAAGTCGGTAGTGAGTGTGGAAACACAATAGTTCCTGTTATTGCCAAAAGCCAGATGGCGATAACTGCTATTTTCATCCGGCGGCGTGTGGTGATCGTTTTGTAACGTAGCGGAAATTTTATTGCAATGAATCTATCTATACTGACGGCGGTTAAATGTAAAATTATAACGCATATTGTTGTAAAGGCAGCTTCAGACATAGCGTGACAAGCTATGTGGTCCTTCTTTTCAAAGAGAACAATGATTCGGAATATAAACACAGGTACCATTAGCAAATCGGCTAAGGCTAAGCTGAATAAAATGATGTTCGAAACTGTTCTCAGCGCTCTAACCCGACAGATGGCAATGCAGACCAGGGAGTTCCCGAGGCAAGTAGCTAGTGCGACTAAAATATGGAAAACAATTCCCAGAGTTTCGGTTGGAGTCATTTTTGCAGTGTTTAGAG